>NW_020356175.1:0-254685 GCF_002211085.1 Panicum hallii | reverse complement strand
TAGGTATACCCTAGATTTTAAGCATGCTTGTATGTTCAAAGTTTGGCAAAAATATACTTTATGTATGCAATGCTATGAAAGAAAGGATGTTTAAGTAATTAATATTAATTAAAGGTCCTTTTATGCAAAATGGATGGGGAATGAGGGAAAAGTTTAAAAGCATAAGGGTTATTTTGCAAAAAGTAATATCAGTGGTTAAATTTCAAAAATATGTATGAAATTACCATAGGGTGTATGTGTAAAAGTAATTTTACTTAGGGATTTACATAAAATATGAAATTATTACTAAGTCTATTCTATTTCCAAAACTATTGCTCAAATGTAGATGAACCTTAAAGAGAAGTTGTAGAGTTTGAAAAACCATGCACTTTTGATTTTTGGACCATCTTCATTTGAGCATTGGTTTAAAAGTTACAAGCCCTTTTCAGTAAGGCCCCTGTCTTTCTCTGAAATTACAGATCAGTCCCTGAGTCAGTTCACCCCCTTCTTCCTCCCTGCGCTCTGCCCCCCCTGCTCTGCCTCCCCTGCTCTTCTGCCGCCGGCGTAATGCGCCGCCCCTGGTTCACCGCCGGCCATCCCCTGTGTTTCCCCGGGTCCACGTGTCACCCCTCTGCTCGGCCACCGCTCCACCCCCCCCTGGCTGGCGCCTTGACCCCGCGCCACGGTGCCTGCGGCACTGCTGCACCGCCACCGGTGCTCCCTGCCGCCGCCGCAATACCCTTGTGGCCGTGCCTTATCCCCTCCTCGCTACGGCTCCGAGGCACCAGCAACTCTCAGTAACTCGTTTTCTTTCGCTTGTTGCGGACCGAACCCCTGCCGTCGCCTGATTCTCCCCCTTTCTTCTTCCCTGCCTCACCAGAGCCGCCCGCACTTCTTCCCGGCATACACAGCAGACACTTCATCTCGCCTAAATTCCGTTAACACAGAGCTTCCCCACCCCCTCCTCTTGCTCCCTGTCGCGATCCAAACCAGCCCCGGCCCTCCCCCTCGCCGGATTTGCTCCACCCCGAGCCGCCCCTCCATTGGCGCCGCCGAGCACGGCTCCACCGTCGACAGCCCGCCTCGCCACTCCTCCGACCAATCCATGTAAGGGAATCGCTTCCCCACATCTCAGTGGTGCTCATGCGTGCGCTAGACCCCTTGTTCGCCGCCGCCGCTCGCCGGGAACGGCGTCGCGCCGCCACGGCCGCCGCCCCTTCTCGTCGCCGGCCGGATTTCTCCCTTGTCTGTTGGATCCCGCCTTGCCCTATGTGCTTGCCTTTTCCCCCTGGTCGTGCTTGACCGGCCCCTCACCGCCGGCGACCTCGCCGCCGGTGAGAACGCGCGGGAGGCCGAGCCTCCAGCCGTGTCGAGGCCGGGCAAGGGCCTATTCGTAAGAAGAATATGTCTTTTAGGGACCCCAGTGCAAAATGTTCAAACCCCCCCCCCTAAGGCTTCTATTATTTCATGTGTATTTGTTTCCCTGTCTTGTAAAATTCATAACAATTCACAGAAAAATCTAAAAATAGTAAAACCAATTTTGTTAGAAAGTAGATTTCAAACTCTATGACTCTTGTTAATAGAGTTAGTGTGAAATAAAATATTTCTACCTGTATTTTTAAATCTAAAGTTAAAGGGTAAAATACACCCAACCTTGTTATTTCATGTTATTTTGTTTCCTTAAAGGTATAGTATGAATGATTGGTGAACTCTAGTTAACTTATGTAAAATTGCAAACTTAAATTTGATTTAAATTTAACTTCTTTTATTTTAAACTCTCAAATTTGAAATATTAAGTAAACCTATTATATAACCTTTTCTAAATTAACACTTTTGTTAGTCATTAATGTGATATTTTATAATCAAATTTCTGTAAACTTTTATTTAAAAGCTTTTAATTCAAATTTTAGTTCATTTAAAATTTAATTTAAATGCTTTAGTAAATCCTACCATATCTTTTTAAATAGTATTTTAAATCTAAAGCCTCTTTATTGTATCTATGTTTGTGTGCTAATTAAACGAGTTATAGTGATTGAAGTATGAAATTCTAAATTTAAATTTCACCTTGTATACTTTGTTGCATCTCATATAGAATCTACGACACTCGACGACGGGGATTACGAACTGGTCTTAGGGCAAGACCAAGGCTTTCCAGAAGATCCAGCGCAAGTCGTCGAAGGGCTAACTGAAGCTCCGAACCCGAGTTCGGAAATCCCTGACACTCCTACCCTCACCCCCACTCCAGAAGGCAAGCCCCGGACATATCCCACTACTTTATTTACACTGTAATCTATGTCTATCTATATTATATCTTGCATTAGGTCTAGGAGTTGAGGTGAAACCCTAGATGCATGAATCCTAGGAATCCAATGTAATGCTCCCGAGTCCTTATCGGATAGATGCTCCGCTAATAGGACCGGTAGAAGTCGGGTGATTTCCTGTCACTCGCGCGATATAGGATTGCATGTTTACATTACTGCAACCACTATAAGGATGACGGACAGGGTCATGTGCTGTGTCATGACCTAGAAGTTTACCCTGTCTGTTTCGGTAAAAAGTTTTAAGGCCGAAATGTTTGGTAGTGGTGGCTAAGTTTTTGAAAGTACTAGCCACATACCGCGAAATATGGTAAGCGGTAAGCCTAGTACCCGAATGGCCCGGCAAATGGACTTGTCTCCACCACTCGACTTTTATTTTATGTTTACACGCACCGACGTGTGGGAGTACGTTCTGCGAGGCAGACAGGAATACGGGTTTTGTAGTCGCGCTACAGACGTATGTCCTGTACACATTGGGGTGTGCGTACGGTCCTGCAGTCGCTTGTGGTGGCCCCGATCCATAACCCGGAATATGAGGGAAACGGTTGCTTTGGAATGCCCTGTTGGTATTCCAAGCGTGTGTGTTAGGTTTACCTTGCAAGGATAAATTCGATTCGAATCGTCCGCCTCTCACGAAGCTTGAGATTGCTTATCCCTTCTGCCACATTGAGTAAGAAGAGGAACTAATGATAGATAATCTTGTTGAATGATAATCACTACCTTGCTTGCTTAGTGTAGGTGCTAATCTAGAATAATTACTCAACTAGAAGATGAAGGCTAAAACTTGAAAATAGTACATACTCTTTGTTACTTTTCAGCTGAAAATAAACCCAGAGCCTTACAAAGCCTGCATGGGTCTAGTTACGGGCTAAGTATACCCAGCCCCGGGTAAGCCTTGCTGAGTACTAGAATACTCAGCCTTGCTAATGTCTGTTTCAGGTATAATCTTTGAGAATCCCACGGATAACCTTGTGTGGCCAACGTCCGTTCCTTTTGGCTGGTCCGTGGAGTGGGACCCGTCCCTGGCCGGCACTGACCCTCCGGAGTGACACCAGGCCCTGGGCTAAGCTTGGCGTCCGTCTTCGCGACGTGTGTAGTCGCGTAAAACTTTTTCTTCCGCTGTGAGTTTAGACAAGCTGTTATGCTTGTCAGTTGAACATGGTTATGTATAAGTTTACTTATCTTTGAAACGCGGTTGTAATAATGTTGTATGGTTGTAAATTAAAAGTTGATGAGCTACTCTGTGATGTGAACTCGCCTTCGTGCGAGATAAACCTGCTTCGATCCTGCTGAACCGTGGTTGAATCGGGCGGAGACCCGACAGACCAAAGGATTGTTCCGTTTGAAGTGCGTTAAGCTGATTGCAGTTGTACGGCGATCAATAGCGCACTTGAGCCGGAATAATTCGAGCGGTTCTGCCACAGCTGGTATCAGAGCTGTAGGTTTATCTTTACATCTAGAATAGCTCTTAAAAGGTGTTTTCTGGATAAAAGTTTGCCAACAAATGAGTTTACAAAATACGTTGGATCCGTTAAGGTTGTGCTTAGAACGTAAAGCCCTAAGGGTTTATATGGGAAAGTATCAGGTGGCTAATGGTATCTATATATGTATAGATAGATCTGACTTGCAGCACTACTTTCTGTCAAAACTTAAATTTCTGCACAACCCAACCTTACTTCCTGTAACGACATCTACGAACGGAGGTAAGAAGGTAAGGATCCTCAGCCAACTGAGGGAGCTTGGCCTTCCCGTCGGTGATGCGAACCGAACGCTGTTTCTCAAGCAGTGGCCTACTTGAGATGCTGCCAATATACCAACTTAGGTTGATTATATTGGGAGTATATGGTTCGGCGCAGGGTATGGCGATCGCTGTTCATACCCCCGCATTTTGCGGTACCCCCCGTGAATACGTTGTTTCGATAACGTATGTTAACGTTGTCTGTACGGCGGTAATTGTACAGATGCTGTTCCTATAGTGAACAGTAATGTTTGGGGACGCTTTCATGTCGTGCTGCCATGAAAGGTTCATGAGATATAAATATGTATATCTGTGTGATCTTTTGCAGGTACACTAACCACGTTTACGCTATTAGGATGCGTAGGGTTTATCAACTAGTTATATATAGTGAGAGACGTATGGTCATGCCACCGGAATTAACTACGTAAGTCCGAAAATATTCGGCAATTGTTATGGTTGTGAGGACGAGTAGCGCGTGCATGCATCTTTTGCCAATAAAAGAATTTTATACATCATGGACCTGTTGTTTGTTTTTGGAATGGGGTAATGAAGAGTTAAGGACAGCTTTAAGTTGGGTATCTTATATGGGATCTTAGCTTTCCATCTGATTTCCAGCCTTTGCTGTTAACAAAATTGGTTAACTTGATCTGATTATCTTGTACTCTTCTAACAAGATAACAAGTTTTACCATTTGCATCCTGGTCGCAGATGGCAGCACCTTCCAATGTTTTCTGGGATCCGGAAGGGCATCTCCACACTAATGCACTTCACTGGGAGGGTTTTCCTCGCTTGCTATGGGAATCTTTGCAGGCTTTCCATTATACAGAACCCCCTCAGTACGACGCTGTTGAACATGTGGAAGACGGAATCCATAGGGCCTATGTCAGGATGAGTATACCTCAGCATCCTTTCCGTTCACAATGGCAGCCTATTGAGATCAGTACGACGGGCTACAGAATTATGGACGCCATTGAAGCAGCGGCCCTAGAAGCCATTTATGCTTTTTGCAGTCAACACCCCGAGGAAGTTGTAGGACAACCTATAGGTTTGTTTGCCACAACAGATCCTGGTGAAGCGGAGCGAGACCTCGGAACAATTCCTGAAAGTCATAGGCTGGAAGGTCCACCAGAAGAAGTAGTGCAAGGAATGAGGCGTTATACGGGCGTGCAATACCACTATCACATGCTGCTACGCCGTGAGATAGGCCATCTGATTACGGCCGCACGAAGTTTCCACGGGGACGCTGCCAGATACTTTACCCAGGCCGATCAACTTCAAGCAGTGGTACTTGAGAAGAATGGAATAATCGCTACTCAAAACGAGACCATCCATCATCGTGAAGAGCAGATCAACGAGAGTGATCACATAATCACTCAGCGGGATACTGTTATTGAATTTCTACAGGCACAAGTTCAAGATCTGATCCTTGCAGTGGATGATGCTCAAGCTCAGATTGAAGAATTGCAGCAGCCCCCGATTCCTCCCGTTGCACCTGCAACACCTGAAGCTGAAGAGGAAGATCCCGAGGAGATTGAAGGGGTCTCCGAACTTGATTCCGAGCATGGGGATCCTGTCGTCAGTCCCCACCATTCCTCCTCTGGAAGTCAGTCATCAGTGGGTAATTTTGATGACTTTTAGTTTTGTTTGACAGGGTGATGGTTTAGATGTACTAAATGTATAGGATGTAACATAAGTAATGTGTAGAACATCTAGTTATAAAGCCACTTGTTGTATATGTGGCATGTACTTTTAGGTAAAAGTTTGTAACATTTTGAGTGTGCTGATGTAAGATAGTAGTATCTTTATAGTAATCTAAATCCTGAGTTTGGGTTATCTTGTTCAACACTTGTGTACCTGTTGTGAGTAGATTGAATGGAGCATATGCATTATATTTCAGCTGGATAAATTGTATCTTATCTGAAATTGGAGCAAGATTATGGTTAACAATGGATGTGTCCTTGATTTCAGATGGTTGGAGCTACTCGTGGAACCCCGGAAGGATTCCGGGCAGGACAACCTGGTAGTTCCCAGCAACCACCACCGCCACCTCCAAACCTGGCCGAGGTTATGGCCCGGCAAACCGAGCTTCTAAATCAACTTGTACAAGCTCAGATGGGCCATTTCCAGCAGCAACCTCGAGGCCGAGGTGAACCTCTGTCGGCCAACTATCAGGACTTCCTCAGCACCCAACCTCCTTTATTCCACAAGGCCGATGAGCCTCTGGACGCAGATGCCTGGTTGCGGACTATCGAGTCTAAGTTCGCTTTACTGTCAGCTCCATGTTCAGAGGAGAACAAAGTGCTCTTCGCAGCCCAGCAACTCCGAGGCCATGCACGTCTTTGGTGGGACCAGTTTCATGCAATGCAACCCGCCGAACACGTGGTCATTTGGGATGAGTTTCGGACTGCATTCCGAGCACATCATATACCAGCGGGACTCATTGAGCGAAAGCTCAATGAATTTTTGAGCTTGACCCAGGGTACCCGTACTGTCACACAGTATGCACAGGTTTTCAATCACCTGTGCCAGTATGCGGGATCGCATGCGGACACAGATGCCCGCAAATGTGATCGCTTCCGTCGAGGCTTAAACACCAAGCTCAAAGAATGGCTGAATTTAGTGAAGGCCAATGATTTCAATGAGTTGGTCAATATGGCCATAACTCAAGAAGACTGCATTGCCGCTCATAGAGCTGAAAAGAAACGGAAGGTACCTACAGGGCCTGCAACTTCACAGTCACCGCGGTATCGATTGATTCCGAGCAACGCCCCTCGAGCTCCGCCTCGAGGCAATATATCTGGCAGATGGATAGCCCGACCTCCCCAGCAAGCACAATTCAATCGACCACCCCTGCCCCAAACTCGACAACAACCCCAACAAGGTCTGCGGCCGAGCTTTCCGCCAGCTACTCCAGGAAACAACAATAATCGTTGTTTCAATTGCGGAAGCCCGTCCCACTTCATTAAGGATTGCCCTCAACCTAGGAAATCATTCCAAGGGCAAACATCTAATCCAAACTACAAGGGCAAGGGTAAGAGACAAGTGGTGCAGGTCCGACAAGGGAGGGTGAATCTTACTACACTCTCCGAACTTCCTGAAGGGGCACCAATAATGACGGGTACATTTTCTATCAACTATCATCCCGTTATTGTTCTTTTTGATACTGGTGCCACCCATAGTTTTATCAGCATGAATTGTGGAACTAAATTAGGCTTGGATATCTATCCTGTTAATGGAGTATATATGATAACAACTCCGGGTGGTAATACCTCCTCAAATCAAGTTTGTAGAAGTGTACCAATTCAAATGGGTAACAATTTGATGAAGGCAGATTTACTCTTACTAGATCTAAAAGGAGTAGATGTTCTTTAGGAGTAAATTGGATGACTCAACATCATGTGTCTTTAGATATTCCTTCAAGAACCGTGGAGATAAGTTTCCCGGAAAATGAGCCTACCATTCTTTATCTTCCACAACCAAAATCCTTTAACTCTTGCACCTATGCCATATCTAAGGTCAAACTTGAGGATATTCCAGTCGTCTGTGAATATCCAGATGTTTTTCCGGATGACTTACCTGGAATGCCCCCAGACAGAGAAATTGAGTTCATCATCGAACTCCAACCTGGTACAGCCCCTATTTCTAAGAGACCTTACCGAATGCCTCCTAATGAGTTGGCTGAATTAAAAACCCAACTCCAAGATCTCTTAGACAAAGGCTTCATTCGTCCAAGTGCATCACCATGGGGTTGTCCAGCCCTGTTTGTGAAAAAGAAAGACAATAGCTTAAGGCTGTGTGTCGATTACCGTCCCCTCAATGCGGTGACCATCAAGAATAAGTATCCTTTACCCCGCATTGACATTCTATTCGATCAACTCGCCGGAGCTAAGGTATTCTCTAAAATTGATCTTCGTTCCGGCTATCACCAAATTAAGATTCGGCCCAGTGATATTCCAAAAACAGCTTTCTCCACTCGGTATGGTCTATACGAGTATCTTGTCATGTCGTTTGGTCTCACTAATGCCCCAGCCTATTTCATGTACCTCATGAATTCTATTTTCATGCAAGAGCTCGACAAGTTTGTCGTGGTCTTCATTGATGACATCTTGATCTATTCTAAAACTCCAGAAGATCATGCTAAGCATCTCCATGTCATCCTTCAGCGATTAAGAGACCACCACCTATATGCCAAACTCTCTAAATGTGAGTTTTGGCTAGATACAGTCAAATTTCTAGGCCATACCATTTCTGGTGACGGAATATCCGTCGATCCCAGCAAAGTACAAGAAGTGATGGATTGGAAACCCCCAACCTCCGTCCATCAAATTCGCAGTTTTCTCGGTCTAGCTGGCTATTATCGTCGTTTCATTCCTGACTTTTCTAGAATAGCCAAACCTATGACCGAACTATTAAAGAAAGGTGTGAAATTCTCCTGGGATCAAAAATGCGAAGATGCATTTCATCTTCTCAGAAGTCATCTTACGACGGCTCCAGTCTTAGCTCAACCAGATATCTCAAAACCTTTTGACATCTACTGTGATGCATCGGGAACTGGACTTGGTTGTGTACTTACGCAAGACAACTGAGTAATTGCATATGCATCACGAGCACTTAGGGTTCATGAACAAAATTTCCCCACCCACGATCTTGAACTCGCAGCTGTTATTCATGCCTTAAAAATCTGGAGACACCATCTGATGGGTACGAAATGTTATATTTATACCGATCATAAAAGCCTCAAGTATATCTTTACTCAGGCAGATCTGAATATGAGGCAAAGACGCTGGCTAGAACTTATTAAAGATTATGATTTGGAGGTCCATTATCATCCAGGCAAGGCCAATGTCGTTGCAGATGCTCTTAGCCGCAAAGCACATTGTTCTTGCCTATCCATTGAAGCATTCGACGAAACTCTCTGTTGGGAAATAAGTAAACTCAATCTAGAGATCATTTCCCAAGGTGACTTAAACCATCTTTCGGTCGAAGCCACACTCAGAGATAGCATTATTCTAGCACAACAGCGTAATAAAGGAATTAAAACCATTAAACAGAAACTGATGCAAGGAGAAGGAAAGTATAAATGTTTCCAAATAGATCCTGAAGGAGTATTATGGTTCAACGAGCGTATTGTTGTACCAAAAGACCATAAGCTCCGAAAACAACTAATGGATGAGGCCCATCTATCCAAATTCTCTATACATCCTGGCAGCACAAAGATGTATCAGGATCTGAAACACAACTTTTGGTGGACTCGTATGAGGCGAGAAATCGCCAAATATGTGTCAGAATGTGATACCTGCCAAAGAGTCAAAGCCAGTCATTTGAAGACTGCTGGTATCCTTCAACCTCTACCCATTCCCTCGTGGAAGTGGGAAGATATCAGTATGGACTTTATTGTTGGCTTGCCCAACACTTCTCGGAGGCATGACTCTATTTGGGTAATCGTTGATCGATTAACCAAGACTGCACATTTCCTTCCCGTGCATACCACATATAATGCCAAAAGGTATGCCGAGATTTATCTAGATCAAATTATTCGACTCCATGGAATACCTAAAACGATCATTTCAGATCGTGGAGCACAATTTGTTGCTAGGTTCTGGGAGCAGCTCCATAATGCTCTTGGGACTAAATTAATTCGAAGCTCCGCCTATCATCCCCAAACGGATGGGCAAACTGAGCGAATAAACCAAATTCTGGAAGATATGCTCAGAGCTTGTGTACTCCAATTCGACAAAAATTGGGATAAGTACTTGTCACTAGCAGAATTCTCTTACAACAATAGCTATCAGACAAGTATTAAAATGGCTCCCTTTGAAGCATTATACGGTCGCCGATGCCGGACTCCTTTGAGTTGGTCACAAACCGGCGAGCGTAAAATTTTTGGACCTGATCTAGTTGTAGAAGCAGAGGATAAAGTCAAGCTTATCCAGAACAATCTAAAAACTGCCCAATCTCGACAGAAAAGCTACGCGGATATACGAAGAAGACCATTACAGTTTTACGTTGGAGACTTCGTATATCTTCGAGTATCTCCTATCCGAGGTGTTCAAAGATTCGGTGTAAAGGGGAAACTTGCTCCTCGATACATCGGACCCTTTGAAATCCTTGAAATTTGTGGACCTGTAGCTTATCGTCTCCAACTTCCTTCTCAATTAGCGGCCATCCATAACATCTTTCATGTATCCCAACTCAGAAAGTGTGTTAAAATCCCCACCGAGATCATCGATTCCCAAGCTATCGAAATCGAACCAGATCTGACCTATACAGAACATCCCATCAGAGTCCTTGACACTAAAGAGAGAAGTACCAGAAGAGAGACCACCAAAATGTACAAGATTCAATGGAACCATCACACAGAGGAAGAGGCAACATGGGAAACCGAATCTTATCTCCAAAGTAACTTTCCCGATTTCTTCCAAACCAATCTTCGAGCTTAATCTTCCTGTCCCATCCTGCTTCAGAATCTCGGGACGAGATTCTTTTTAGGGGGAAAGGCTGTGACACTCAGGTAATTAGTTAGGTTATACCTTAGATTTTAAGCATGCTTGTATGTTCAAAGTTTGGCAAAAATATACTTTATGTATGCAATGCTATGAAAGAAAGGATGTTTAAGTAATTAATATTAATTAAAGGTCCTTTTATGCAAAATGGATGGGGAATGAGGGAAAAGTTTAAAAGCATAAGGGTTATTTTGCAAAAAGTAATATCAGTGGTTAAATTTCAAAAATATGTATGAAATTACCATGGGGTGTATGTGTAAAAGTAATTTTACTTAGGGATTTACATAAAATATGAAATTATTACTAAGTCTATTCTATTTCCAAAACTATTGCTCAAATGTAGATGAACCTTAAAGAGAAGTTGTAGAGTTTGAAAAACCATGCACTTTTGATTTTTGGACCATCTTCATTTGAGCATTGGTTTAAAAGTTACAAGCCCTTTTCAGTAAGGCCCCTATCTTTCTCTGAAATTACAGATCAGTCCCTGAGTCAGTTCACCCCCTTCTTCCTCCCTGCGCTCTGCCCCCCCTGCTCTGCCTCCCCTGCTCTTCTGCCGCCGGCGTAATGCGCTGCCCCTGGTTCACCGCCGGCCATCCCCTGTGTTTCCCCAGGTCCACGTGTCACCCCTCTGCTCGGCCACCGCTCCACCCCCCCTGGCTGGCGCCTTGACCCCGCGCCACGGTGCCTGCGGCACTGCTGCACCGCCACCGGTGCTCCCTGCCGCCGCCGCAATACCCTTGTGGCCGTGCCTTATCCCCTCCTCGCTACGGCTCCGAGGCACCAGCAACTCTCAGTAACTCGTTTTCTTTCGCTTGTTGCGGACCGAACCCCTGCCGTCGCCTGATTCTCCCTCTTTCTTCTTCCCTGCCTCACCAGAGCCGCCCGCACTTCTTCCCGGCATACACAGCAGACACTTCATCTCGCCTAAATTCCGTTAACACAGGGCTTCCCCACCCCCTCCTCTTGCTCCCTGTCGCGATCCAAACCAGCCCCGGCCCTCCCCCTCGCCGGATTTGCTCCACCCCGAGCTGCCCCTCCATTGGCGCCGCCGAGCACGGCTCCACCGTCGACAGCCCGCCTCGCCACTCCTCCGACCAATCCATGTAAGGGAATCGCTTCCCCACATCTCAGTGGTGCTCATGCGTGCGCTAGACCCCCTTGTTCGCCGGCCGCTCGCCGGGAACGGCGTCGCGCCGCCACGGCCGCCGCCCCTTCTCGTCGCCGGCCGGATTTCTCCCTTGTCTGTTGGATCCCGCCTTGCCCTATGTGCTTGCCTTTTCCCCCTGGTCGTGCTTGACCGGCCCCTCACCGTCGGCGACCTCGCCGCCGGTGAGAACGCGCGGGAGGCCGAGCCTCCAGCCGTGTCGAGGCCGGGCAAGGGCCTATTCGTAAGAAGAATATGTCTTTTAGGGACCCCAGTGCAAAATGTTCAAACCCCCCCCCTAAGGCTTCTATTATTTCATGTGTATTTGTTTCCCTGTCTTGTAAAATTCATCACAATTCACAGAAAAATCTAAAAATAGTAAAACCAATTTTGTTAGAAAGTAGATTTCAAACTCTATGACTCTTGTTAATAGAGTTTAGTGTGAAATAAAATATTTCTACCTGTATTTTTAAATCTAAAGTTAAAGGGTAAAATACACCCAACCTTGTTATTTCATGTTATTTTGTTTCCTTAAAGGTATAGTATGAATGATTGGTGAACTCTAGTTAACTTATGTAAAATTGCAAACTTAAATTTGATTTAAATTTAACTTCTTTTATTTTAAACTCTCAAATTTGAAATATTAAGTAAACCTATTATATAACCTTTTCTAAATTAACACTTTTGTTAGTCATTAATGTGATATTTTATAATCAAATTTCTGTAAACTTTTATTTAAAAGCTTTTAATTCAAATTTTAGTTCATTTAAAATTTAATTTAAATGCTTTAGTAAATCCTACCATATCTTTTTAAATAGTGTTTTAAATCTAAAGCCTCTTTATTGTATCTATGTTTGTGTGCTAATTAAACGAGTTATAGTGATTGAAGTATGAAATTCTAAATTTAAATTTCACCTTGTATACTTTGTTGCATCTCATATAGAATCTACGACACTCGACGACGGGGATTACGAACTGGTCTTAGGGCAAGACCAAGGCTTTCCAGAAGATCCAGCGCAAGTCGTCGAAGGGCTAACTGAAGCTCCGAACCCGAGTTCGGAAATCCCTGACACTCCTACCCTCACCCCCACTCCAGAAGGCAAGCCCCGGACATATCCCACTACTTTATTTACACTGTAATCTATGTCTATCTATATTATATCTTGCATTAGGTCTAGGAGTTGAGGTGAAACCCTAGATGCATGAATCCTAGGAATCCAATGTAATGCTCCCGAGTCCTTATCGGATAGATGCTCCGCTAATAGGACCGGTAGAAGTCGGGTGATTTCCTGTCACTCGCGCGATATAGGAGTTGCATGTTTACATTACTGCAACCACTATAAGGATGACGGACAGGGTCATGTGCTGTGTCATGACCTAGAAGTTTACCCTGTCTGTTTCGGTAAAAAGTTTTAAGGCCGAAATGTTTGGTAGTGGTGGCTAAGTTTTTGAAAGTACTAGCCACATACCGCGAAATATGGTAAGCGGTAAGCCTAGTACCCGAATGGCCCGGCAAATGGACTTGTCTCCACCACTCGACTTTTATTTTATGTTTACACGCACCGACGTGTGGGAGTACGTTCTGCGAGGCAGACAGGAATACGGGTTTTGTAGTCGCGCTACAGACGTATGTCCTGTACACATTGGGTGTGCGTACGGTCCTGCAGTCGCTTGTGGTGGCCCCGATCCATAACCCGGAATATGAGGGAAACGGTTGCTTTGGAATGCCCTGTTGGTATTCCAAGCGTGTGTGTTAGGTTTACCTTGCAAGGATAAATTCGATTCGAATCGTCCGCCTCTCACGAAGCTTGAGATTGCTTATCCCTTCTGCCACATTGAGTAAGAAGAGGAACTAATGATAGATAATCTTGTTGAATGATAATCACTACCTTGCTTGCTTAGTGTAGGTGCTAATCTAGAATAATTACTCAACTAGAAGATGAAGGCTAAAACTTGAAAATAGTACATACTCTTTGTTACTTTTCAGCTGAAAATAAACCCAGAGCCTTACAAAGCCTGCATGGGTCTAGTTACGGGCTAAGTATACCCAGCCCCGGGTAAGCCTTGCTGAGTACTAGAATACTCAGCCTTGCTAATGTCTGTTTCAGGTATAATCTTTGAGAATCCCACGGATAACCTTGTGTGGCCAACGTCCGTTCCTTTTGGCTGGTCCGTGGAGTGGGACCCGTCCCCGGCCGGCACTGACCCTCCGGAGTGACACCAGGCCCTGGGCTAAGCTTGGCGTCCGTCTTCGCGACGTGTGTAGTCGCGTAAAACTTTTTCTTCCGCTGTGAGTTTAGACAAGCTGTTATGCTTGTCAGTTGAACATGGTTATGTATAAGTTTACTTATCTTTGAAACGCGGTTGTAATAATGTTGTATGGTTGTAAATTAAAAGTTGATGAGCTACTCTGTGATGTGAACTCGCCTTCGTGCGAGATAAACCTGCTTCGATCCTGCTGAACCGTGGTTGAATCGGGCGGAGACCCGACAGACCAAAGGATTGTTCCGTTTGAAGTGCGTTAAGCTGATTGCAGTTGTACGGCGATCAATAGCGCACTTGAGCCGGAATAATTCGAGCGGTTCTGCCACAGCATGACGCGGCGGCGGAGAGGCGACGGCAGCTGCGGGAGGACGAGCGGCCCGACGGGCTCCTGCACAAGGTAAGGGTCGGGTACTAGGGGTCTACTACGGACGGCTCATCGGCAGCGCTAGGCACCTCGCCGGCACGGGGGAAAAGAAGGGAGAGAGCGGCGACGGCGCTCACCGGGGGCTTGCTGGCGAGGGGTTACAACGCGGTGGCAGGTCGGCGCAGGTGCGTCAGAGCTGTGCAGGACGCGCAGCTTCGTCGGTGTCGTGGTTCTGGCACAGGCCTGGTGAAGCTTCGGCGGTGATGTCCTCCTCCTCCTCGCGCTCCTCTTCTCCTCCACTTCCTCCCTCTTCTCCTGTTCTGGTGTGCCGGCGGCGGAAAGGTAGGCAGGGGCTGCTAGGGTTTAGGGGACCGGCCTCGGGGTTCTTAAGGGGTGGCCCTAGGGTTGCTGCGTGGGCCTGGACGCCAAGGGCAGTGATGCCCGGCGTCCGTACCACGGCCACGCGGCGCGCATCTGGCGACTGCAGGCACGGGACTAGGGTTTGCAGCGCGGGCGGCCGAGTCGCGGGGGAGAAAAGAGGGCGCGCACGAGGGCGGTTACGCTGTGCTGTCGCGGAGCGGAGCTGGCGGGGCTGGTCGGTGACGGGAGCAGAGGCTGGAGCACAGGTGAAAGAGAAAAAGGGAAAGGGCGCGACGGTTAGGGCTCCCTGTCGTGGAGCGGGGCGAGCGGCGGACGGAGCGAGCGGAGCCGGGGGCAAGCAGCGAGAGGAAGGGGAAAGCTGACAGTAGGCCCCACTTGTCAGCTGACCCGGGCGGAAGGGAAGGTAAAGGGTCGTGCTGGTGGTGGCTAGCGGGCTGGGCCGTGGCCTGCGGGGGAAAGAAGGGAACGGGAAGGAGGTAAGTTGGGCTGGGCCATGTGCTCGCGGGCCATGTTCCGCGAGGAGAAAGGAAAAGGGAGGTGGGCCGATGTTAGCTGTTGGCCCATGGTGTGTTTAAGAGAATAGTGTTTGGATTTGAATTTGTTTGGCCTATGCAAATTCAAATCCCACATAGTTGAATTAGCAAATTTGAAATCCAATCAAGTAAAATCCAACAACACTTTCAAACCAAGATAATTCACAAAAAGTTTTTGAAATTCATGATTTTTGCTATTTGAACACTCTAGGTGCCAACATGGAATGTTACATCCTGCACCAAGTTTCTAAAAAAAAGCTAATCATAAGACTTTCTACTGCGGTGCCTCATCCACGTTGGCCAACAATGCGGACGAGAGGAGCCGCATTGTAGGGTTGACTGGAGGATTTCCCTGATCAAGATCCAGCTCAGTTGGGGCAGCGCTTCGCCCGGCTTCTGTAGATTGGACGCAACCTCCGCCCCGAGTCGCTTCCCTTTCCACATGTCGATCCTCCTTCACCATTCCGCAGTGGTCATCTCCGCTATCGCTGTCGCGATCGGCTCCAAGCTATGTCTGAGTTCACAGAGCTGGTCGACGGACCACCCAGCGGTGTAGACCCTCCCGACTGCCCTAAAGTCCAGGGTCTGGTAGTGGGACGCCACCGACATCAACACCCCCGAGGCGCCATGAAAGATTCCATCGGTGATGAGCCCCGCCACCTCACCCGGGATCTGTGAGAGGTCGGCGATGAGCGCGCTCAACTCGGGATGAGGCCCGAGCACCTCCGTGACCACCGATCACGCTGCACCTCGTAGCTGGCTGAGCTCTTCTTTGAGGACCCTGTTCCTCTCCAACAAATCTGCCAGCGCCTGCGCATTCCATGCTATCGATTCTCTCGTGCTGGCTAGCTCGGATTCGGTGGCATGGCAAGCATCTTCCGACCTCAGCAGTGCGGTCTTCAAAGAGACCATTCCTTTCTCCCAGCTCTGAACATGTACAAAGCAAAGGTCAGAGGCCACAGAACACAAAACAGAACCAAAGGGATGGGGAGAACCACTCACCAGTTGTGGCCACCTCCAAAATCTTGAGCCCCTCTTCCCTCTAGGATAGCATCACCTCCAACTCGGTGATACGCTACCCCTTGGACTTAGCCTACCCTTCAGCAAAGGCTCGGGCCGCCCGCTCCACTCCCAAAGCCGCCTACTCCACGCCCAGAGCTGACCGGGATGTGGCAAGTTCATGCTTGGCAATAGCCACGCGGCCACGCTCGTGGAGCACCAACTCCCGAGCAGCCTCTAATTTGTGGGTCAGCTCCACGACCTATCGCTGTGCCGCCGCCACCTACCCAAGCCGAGCATGCTCCTCTTAGAGGAACCAGGATTTGTTCAATGAAATCCTCTCAAAGTTCTTCAAAATAAAAAGTCAAAAATGCCAAGTCAGGCTAGCCACCAAAAACTAGGAAGGGGTCGTTAAGACTTACCCGAGCAAGACTTAGCAGTTCGTCGAACGCGGTCCACCGAGCGACCTTGACCCTATGAAGGGCTTCCTCGAGCCCTGATTCTACGGAAGTGAGCTCATCACAGGCCGACTGCCCGCTTTGCTCAAGAAGATCCCAAAGTTTCACCTCCTGCTCATCGCGTAGGACAAATCAAGCCTCACCCAGCTTGCTAGAGTCGGGCCACACCTTTCTTCGACCGACCTGCTCATTGAGCCAGACAGACTGGAGATAGGGACCATTGACCGCTCCTGACCTTTCCTCAACACTGCTTGCTTGCCAGGGGACCTCTTGGTTGGGCAAGGCGCTTGTCAGCCTGACCCTAAGCCTCCTCACCCTCGGTCTCAGTGACCATGTTCGTGGATGACAGTGTAGCCCCTTCGTTCTCCTCCAACCTGGACCATGCAGGCGAATCGTATGCTCCTCTGGCCGGGGACTTAGGTGCCGTGATCTCATTCTCCTTTCCCGCACCTGAAGGGGGAGGAGCTGCCATGGTCACCTCCACACCGGACTGTAAGGGGATCGCCTCCATCACCGGTGGCCTACCCGTGGAAACTAGTTCCTAACCCCCTCATCGGGTCGGAGTGAACCATGCTAGGCTGGGTCTCCACAGCACATGCTCGACATCGGCCCCAAGGGTGATCGTCGTCAAGTCACTGCAAAGAAAAGCGGAGTAAACAAAAAACATCCTAAAATAAGAGCCAAAACCACAAAAGTGGTCATCTTACCTTGACGCCCGTCCAATTGGAGGAGGTCCAAGCTTCCTAAACCTCCAGACGCCCAGCGGGAATCACAAACCATGCCCCATTGCGTGGCTCATGCCTAGGGCTGACCCTGCCGACTCCCAAAGCGCGGCGTTATGCTGGTCGCGGGGCATGTCGATCATGTTCATCATTGTCGGGCACGCTAACGGACCGGTGCGCTGCCCCAAATCATCCTCATGCCGCTCCAAGGGAGATGGCATCTGCGGCGCCCCGAATGTTCTTCCACTCAAGCTTGCTTCGCCTCCTCCCTCGATGCCATGTCGTCCTCCGCAACGCGCTTTCTCGCCTCCGGGGTGCTGGCGGACGTCCCTAACGCCTCGGGGATCTCCGACCCCGCGATGCCGTGAGGTTTTACCACGAACAAGTCAGCGTCCCCTCACACCTACTCTTCCTCCTTAGAACAGTTGCCGTCATCGGAGTCGGTCAAGGGCTCCGACTCATATTCTTCTTGGATGATGTCGCGATCCTCTTCCATCCGACCTGACGCGCAATCTCCATCTCCTTCTCCTGCCTCCTCTTGGCCTTCTCGGCTTTCTTGTTTTTTCTGGCCAGGGAAGCCTCCACCACAGTGGCTTGCTTAGCTGCACCCGCTGCCATCTTAGGCAAATGTGGGTGTGATTGAGGATGACCGAGTCCCTAGAAAATTGAGAGGAAGTTGGGTGCCAATTTGTGGCAGAACCAACCTGAATTACACCAGCTCAAGTGCGCTGATCCTTTCTCGGAAGGCATTAAAGGCTCAACCGCACTTCAAACGGTGTAACCCCGTTGTTTGTTAGGTAAACTCCCGATAAAACCACCTAACTCAGGATCAAAACAAGGTACCTCGCACGAAGGCGAGTCCAAAGATACAAGCGCCGACAAATTTTACATCACATGCATAATATTACATTAGTATCCAAACATATAAAGTAGCGAAATCTAACTAGTATGAATTTATACAAACTGTTCAAAGTTTGAGTATCTGCAGCGGAATTTAAAATGCGACACTACTAGACGTCGCGAAACGGATATTGAGCTAAGCCCAAGCTCAATATCACTCGGAGGGTCTTGTGTTGGCCGGGGACGGATCCCACTCCACGGTCCAACCATCAGAAAGTGCATAGGGCCATGGTACAGGCAGAGCAGAGTCCTCAAGGGAATTACCTGGAACAAAAGTTACATGGCAAGGCTGAGTATTCTAATACTCAGCAAGACTTACCTGTTTCAATGTATACTTGGCCATGTAACTAGACTATGAAGGCTTGTAATGGTAGATCCTTTTAAAGAAAACATCATCTTTGATCATCATCAGGTTGCTCTTTTTTACTCTATGTGGCAAAGAGATCAAGCAGTCTCAATCTCCGCGAGAAACGGACGATTCTGAATCAAATTTCAGACCTTGCAAGGGCAAACCTAACCCACACGCTTAGAATATCCAATGATTATTCCAAAGCAACCGTTTGCCTTTCATTCCGACTCGTGGATCAGTGCCACCACAAGCAACTGTAGGACCATACGCACACCAATGTGCAGGACGTACGTCTATAGTGCGACTACATGACCGTACTCCTATCCGCTGTGCGAAACATACTCCCGCACGTCGGTGCGTGTGAAAAACCAAATTACGAGTGGTGGGGGATATGTCCACTCCTCAGGCCAATCGGTTACTAGGCTTACCGCTTACCATATTTCGGGGTATGTGGCTAGTACTTTCAAATGCTTAACCACCGCTACCACACACTGTGACCTTATCAAATTTTCATCAACACAGACGGGGTTCTTACCAATGTCATGAATCACAACCCCGCCCGTCATCCTTATGGTGGTTACAGGAATGTAAACAATGCAACTCCTATAAAGCTCGCGAGTGACAGGAAATTACTTGACTTCTACCGGTCCTATTAGCTTAGCAGCTAGTCGGACTCAGGTTCTATTGTTCAGTACATAGGTTTCAATACAATAGATATATATAATATATATAATTTGCAGTGTAATAAAATAGCGGTTTATATCCGGGGCTTGCCTTTGCTGGTGGGGTTGGAGTCAGGGATGTCAAAAACTTCCGAACCTTGGTTCGGGGCTTCAGTTAATTCCTCGGCGACGTTCACTTGGTCTTCAGAAAACCTTTGCTCGTGTTCTGGGACTAGTTCATAGTCCCCGTCATCGAGTGTCGTTGACTCCACATGATATACAATGATTTGAATTAGGTGGTTCTTGAGTTAAGTATTTTACTTCACGATAAATTTGCAATCTAACAATAGATAAACACAACTTCATAATACAAGAAATTTGAATTCAACCCTACTATTGGTATTTTAATTCAATTATCATAATCAATTGAATTAATTGAATTAGGTTAACAAGTTTGATTTTTATTTTGAAATCCACAAAGGCTATGGCCTTAAATTTTTGTGGGTAAGCTTACTTCTAGTAGATAAGCTTACTATGAATTTTTCATAGTTTTCTGAAAATAGAAACTAAATCATTTGAATTAAGTTTAAATTTCAAGTTTAAATTCAAACCTTAGACAAAATAGTGCTATAAATTCTTGAAAGTTTTACTATGAACTACTCAATTACAGAACATCCCATGGTAAAAAGATCCAAGCATGAAAACCTTAGTAATAGGCCTGAATAAATTTAAACCATTTCAAGCTTGATTTGCATAAGTTTAAGTTAGTTCAAGCTAGGGTTCGGTACTGTAAGTGAAACTTGCACATAAGCTCACTCATACCCTAAACAGGTGACACACCAAAAATCACAAGCAATAGAGCTAGCATGCAAAAGTTACACATAAGATACCCTTTTGCTAAACTTTAAAATAGCTCAAAATGCATTTGGTTTCACATTAAACTTTAGTAACAAAAGTTGTAGAATTTACTTCAAGGATTCAAACAAAACTGGTTTGACATTTTTCTGAGTTTCCTACAAATTTTTACAAATTTCTAAAGATTACTGATTTTGAATTAAGGGGAGGGACTGGAATCTTGTAGCCAGGCCCTCAGGAAGATTTAAATCCACGCAATTGGGTCCTTGGTTCATCGGGATAGAGAAGCTGGAACTCGCCGGCCAAATTCCGGCGACGGTGGTTGCCGGCGGCGACGGAAAACCGGTCAGGGACGACCAGGGGACTAGGGGGAACCTTGCTAGAGGTGATGTGCAAGTCGGGGTTGACCGAAGTAGGTGGAACGGCGACGACCTGAGACGGCGGCGGTGGAGCTCGACTATGGCGACGGTTTTCTGGCATGCTGGAGACTGGAGAGGGGTGGGGGTGTGGTCTAGGAGCTGCTCCGGGGTGATGTGGTTCGGGTGGTACGCTTGTCGAGGGCGGAGAACAACGGGAGCGGCGGGTCGACGGTGAGCCGAACGGCGGCGGAGAAGAACTGCGACAGCGAGCATTGGTAGAGCAGTCTAGTGGGGAATTGATGTCGGGGTAAGTTCAGGGAGCACCGGTGGGCGATGGGGAAGCTTGCTCAGGGGTCAATTTGAGCAGGGGCAGGCTGACGGCGGCTGCCCACGGTGAGCAGAGCTCGCCGGGGATGAAGGACGGGCGGCGATGGCGGATCCGGGGCTGCGATCTTGTTTTGTGCTTATGAAGTGGTGTAATATCACAACAGTGAGCTCAGGAAGCGCCGGGGCAAGAAAAGAGAGGGCTTTATAGGCTGCAGGGGTGCTGACCACGGCGACGGCGAAGTGGCGGCACGGTCGGGCGGCGGAGGTCCTGCGAGAGTAGTCGAACAGAGGAAGAAGAAGGCAACAACGGGTGTATGAGGGGGTAGAAGAAGTCAAGGAGCATCCTAAGGCATGCTTCAAGACCAGGAGAGGGCACGACGATCAGTAGCTGCTGCTGGCGTCTGACGGCGGGCGTGGCAGCGGCCGGGCAGAGCTCAGCAGAGGCAGGGCGACGTGGAGCACGCAGAAGAAGGCCAGAGGGGAGGAGCTTGAGCGGCGGCTATCCTGGCGGCGATGCGTAGGAGCTACCACAGCAGGAGGTGGCAATGGCGGAGCTGTAGCACCAGCGAGCTGCGGCAACGATGGCAAGCAGCTGCTGGCGGCTCGGACGGCAACGTGGCGTGCTCGGGGTAGGCCAGCGGGGGAGCGCCGAGACGGTGGGCGAGCTCGGGGGCGGCACGTGGGGGTCAGGGGAGGCAGGTGGGGGCCTCAGGCAGCGCGGCACGACGGCCTGCAGCGACGCTGCCGCGCAGCAGAGGGGGGCAGAGGAAGAAGAAGGGGGGGCGCCAGGGGCTAAATTGTGAACTTTAAAACTCCAGGGACCTTACTGTAAACAAAAATTCCCCACTGTTCTAAAGCTCAAATGAGAAAATGGTCAAAATAAAAGTTGTAGAACTTTTCAAACCCTACGACTTCTATTTAGGGTTTAGATTCGAAAACTCAAGGGATGGAGCTTTATTTTAAAATTTTGGACTCAACTCAAACTTTTCCAAGTTTTTGTCCTTAGTTAGGTATATTTCATGTATTTTTGGACTTAATTGCAAGTTTTATGCACTGCAATGATGACTAACATTTTTACACTTTGACCCCTAGTGAAATATTAGAGTTACCTTTGTAATTCAAACATATTACACAAAAGGACTCATATTTTTGAAATAATTACACACAAGTCCTTCTTGCCACACATTCATCTAATTTGACTCAATCCAATACATACATTACACATTCCTTCCTAGTGTTTTAAAATTTTGACACCTAGGGTGTCACACAATCGAGCGCAAGAGAACCAACAAGAAGAAGGGGAGGGGAAAAACTCACCAAATTCTGCGGGTACCCCTTGTCGAAAGTGTCCAGACCGCCAATGGTCTGCTAATTCCCTACCTTGAGGACCAACTCCACCCAAGACCACACCACATCATCGGGCATCTCCTCTGGTGACACTCGGTCGGGATCCGCGGGGCCGGTGTACACCCAAATTCTGGTCCTCCTCATGGCTAGAGGAACAACACGGCGGGCGCAGATGGTGCTGAAGAGCCGCACCCCGTCAAGCCCGTCCTCCGTGATGCGCTTTCGCAGTGCCCTCTCAAGAAACACCACGCGCCTCTTCTCCGAGGTCGGGGGCCCCCATGTCCAGCTATTCTACTTCACTGGACGCACCCTCATGAACACCGGGATGTAGAACCATTCATCATGCCAGCCCTGGCTCGAATCCGCAGGGGTGTACACCAGGTAATCCCTCGATGAGCGAGACCTCTTTTGCAGGCCGAAGCCCCCAACCGGCGCGGGTAGGGGGTTGTAACAACCTGAGGTAATTTCTTTAAATTTTCATGAATTTATTTGGGCTTAAATAAATTTCCCAGGCTTTTCTTTAATTTTTGTGGCATTTAAAGTAATTTATAACACAAGAAAATAAAATTTATCATAGGATTAAAGTGTTTGTGCATTCATGCCGCAGCATTGTTTTAATTGTGTTGAATTTATAGATTTGAATTCAAATTGTATTTTGAATTCAATTAGATTTGTTTGAATTAGTGGAGTATAGAATAAGAAAAGGAGAGGAGAAAGAGTAAAAGAAAGGCAGCCAAACCCTCTTCTTAGCCCGGCCCACTTTGCTTTCCCCTCTCTTCTCTCGGGCCCTCTCTCTTCTCTTTTCTCCGCATGGGCCACGCTGGCCCATTTCCTCTTCCTCACCTGCGGCCCAGCTCTCCCCTCTTCTCTTCTCTCCCCGCATGGGCTGCGCACGGCAGCCGGCCCGTTTTCCCTCAGCGCCAGCCCGAGCGAGCCCTCCCTCTCTCTGACCTAGCGACCCCACGGGTCAGACCCCTCCCCTTCCTCGCACCCTCCCCTGTTTTTCTCCCCCTTGCCGGCCGGTCGCTCTGTCGCTGCCGGTGGTCCCGCTCTGCCGCACGCCCCGCTGCCCCTGGACCCACTTCTCCGCACCGCGCCCTGTCTAGAAGCATCCAGAAGCTACCTGAGCTCGGATGAGGCTCGAGCGGCAACCGCCCGCGGAATGCGCGGCACCCGTTGGATCGGTGGCCCGCACGCCGAGGCTGCCGGCCCTTCCCTCTTCTTATCCGTAGCGCTCTCGGGTCGCCCTAAGCCGTAGCAAGTCCCCCCCAGCGCACCCGAGCCCCGGCACCGCCTGTAGCCGCTCGGATTTGGACCGCTGCCGTCGTAGCCGCCCCTGCGCCGCCGCCGCAATTCGCCTTTGCCGCCACCTCTTCGGGTCTGTGAGCCCCGGCACAACCTTCCTCGTCCGCGTGCGCCGCTGGCCGAGGTACCAGGAGCCCCGCAGCGCAGCCGAGGCTCGTTCTCCACGAGCGCCGGTCTTTCTCCCCCGCCAGACTCCGTCGAGGCCTCCACGCCGTCGCGCTCCAGCCCGATTTGAACCTCGGTGAGCTTCTTCTTACCCCGCTCTTCCTGTTGCACTAGAGTTTGTGGCCCTTAGTCCTCCGCAGCGCCCGGACCGTTGCTCGCCGATGCCCCGCCCCGCGATGACCCGCCTCCATCACGGTACTCACCGTTCTGAGCCTCGTCGGGCCCTTGTTGTAGCCCAGGTGGAGTACGCGTGTGGCGCTGACCCTCCTTGACCCGAACCAAGTCGAATTAGGCCCCGGAGCACTAGAATCGACGCTTTCCGGCGAAGTTCAGCACCACACCACCGCGGAAGATCGCCTCCGGTGACCGGCGCCGCCGTCCCGCGCGCCCATCTGCCCGGGCCGTAGGATGCGAGGCGAGCGGACAGGATTAGATCAAGCTGAGATAGATTAGGGCCGCCAGATCAAAATCCAAGAGTCCGGATCGGAGGATACCGGTTCGCCCCCAGTTTAAATCTGGACCGTCCATCTCCGATCCAGCGGTCGTGATTGGATCAAGAGTAGAGAGAGTCCTGGGCGTAGGATTGGGATCCAAGGGCTGAGATTTGCGCGTACCCCTTCGGTTAATGGATCTAATCTCAGCCGCCCGCCTTAGATCCAACGGCTCAGATTAAAGCGTACCGATTTGGCCCTGTCTTTTTGCTAAAGAGCCCTCGCCTTTTCGGGGAATCAACCCGCCGTCCAACCCCAGCTCAAAAATAATTACGGATAGGTCCTTTTCTTCTCGTTTAGACCCCTGAGTTTTCCAGGTTTTGAACCCGCAGTCCAGGTCCAGTGTTTTCACGCGCTAGCCCCTGTGTCTAACCTTTAATTAGGTTTTAGTCCTCGGTTTTTGTGCAGAAGCCCCTGGAAGTTAGGTTTTTCTTACAAATAGGTCCCTGGATCTTGTTTTAAGCGTAGTTTTCACGTTTTAGCTCCGTTTTAGGTGTTCTTTATATCCACGCGATCGTTGTAACGCGTAGAATAGCTTTAGACTAGCTTTGTGTGCTGTTTCTATGTAATGTTGTACTGTTTTCTTATATTTTGCAATTGTTTGCATGTGTGTGCATGTGTGGCCCATGTATTGCTGTTGCGATCGTGAATAGACGTCGAGCCACCGGAGCAGTACCAGGAGCAGCCATCTTCCGAGCAGTTCGAGCAGCAGCCGGGAGAGTATGAGGAAGGCAAGTATAACATGAACCTCCTATCACTTTTTAATACAATTTCATACTGCATTTTAATACTGTATGCCTATAAGGATTTCCTAGCCACTTTTATCCTATATATTATACCTTGGGTTGCATTTTGGTTAGATATGCTAGGTTGCTGCGCTATAACAAAACTCGGTCCTTTTTAATTAATTTGATTAATGGTCTTATGCAACTTAATTCTGGAGCCGACCCTCTGTGCTGTGTGCTTGAGTGGTTTGTGCGTCCTTAAAAGATGTTTTTGTTAGAAACATGGTTTAGGAGGCCAGCACGGTGCTTAGTGCTTGGTTGGCCACTCTCCGTAAGGACCGGTTCATAGAGCGACAACCTGGGACAACCGCGCAACCACAAGACTGGAATGGAACGGTCTTGACTTACTAATTAGGTCGTGTTGGTTCGGGAGTAACTTACCTGCGTGGGCAAGAGGGGTGGTAAGCTTCAATGGTCCCTGCTCCTCCGGCTTGGTCTGTGCTGTGTGTCTTGTACCCCCGGAGGTGGGCCCCATCGTTGCTGATCCAGAATCCTTAGCGGTTACACCTTACCAACGTGATTCTTTGTAACGGTCTCGTAGTGTGCTTGCTAGCCATCTCACTTAAGGAAGTGTGATGAACAACTAGCGTAGCTCACGACTTGTGGGTAAAGTTGTGCAACCTCTCGAGAGTGTAAAACTGATATATCAGCTGTGCTCACAGTCATGAGCGGCCCAGATCCTCCGTCTGATTAGTGGGGTTATCAACCTTTGACGAGGGAGATTCCCCGGGTGGTTGTGGTTTGGATGGTTCTCAGTAGTTCTTAATTAATATTGATTAATTTCTTATGCAATTGGGTTATGGTAATTCATCCACTTGTAGTAACTAGCTTTAATAAAAATTGCCAAGACTAAAAGCTAATGCAGTTGAGTCAGCTAACCTTAGAGCCTCATAGTCTGTGTTATACTTGTTGAGTACTAGTTTGTACTCACACTTGCCTCTCTACTCTTCTGTTCTATTTCGGATATCTTCGACTGCTGCTCAGTGCCCGGCAACGTGGAGGACTACGTCAGCGGCTTCGACGACTTCTAGGCGTTTGTCTCCCAGTCGACGTCCCTGTGGCGCCCAGCTCTTCATGCATCTCTTTTACGTTTCCGCAATTCTGGAACCGATTCTTGATTCGGTTGTAATAAAATAATTTATTCATGCTTTATTTACGATTTATATTAATATTATTCATGACAGTTGTGATATCTTGATAATCTGTTGTATATATGCGTGACTTGATCCTGGCGCATATATAATTGCTCGATTTATGTTCTTACAAATCGGGTGTGACAGATTGGTATCAGAGCCGTGTCGACTATAGGACGAAGCCTAGATAGAACTGGTCGAGTTTAGGGATTTTCTCTCGCTTGCTCTGCTTCCACAAATCTTCAACCATCATTTTTCTGCTTCTATTCCTTGAGTTTTAAGTCTTAGATTTGCTACCTCTCCTGTCTTTTCTGAGAAATAGCTTGAGCTTTCCGTAGACGTTGGCCTGAGTCGCCTAATCTTATAAGCTATAAGTCTAGGTTGTCCCGATGAAAATACGCTAGAACGAGTGTGTTAGTCGAGTGGGGTGATAAACTCGACTAAGTTGTGAACATTGAATGGTTGTTATTGTGCAAATGTATGATTTGGATCTTTGGTTGATTGCATAGTTTGGTAGTTAAATTTGTTCATGCAATTCGACCCTAACCCAACTTGAACTAAATAAATAAATTTGAGTTAGATCGTTGGGGGTAAAACCTGTATTCCCTTCTTTCTGCCATATCCTATCGAAGTTTCATTTCCGCAGCTGCACCATATCTTAGTCTCATAAATTTTGTTTGTTGCAATCAGATGGTGAACACCAGGCGCACCGGTTCCGGTTCTGACCAGCAGGAGCAGAACAACCAGGGTACCGGTCAGCCGCTGCCGATGCCGCCACCACTGACCCCGGAGCAGTTCTTCCAGCTCCAGATGCAGATGATGGCGACCCTGAACAACACCGTCCAGGCTCTGCAGCACATCCACGCCCAGCCACCGCCTCCACCGCCGCCTCAGCCCCGTGATCGGCGTGCGGATTTTCTGAGAGGTCATCCTCCGGCCTTCTCTCACGCCACGGACCCACTCCAGGCAGACGACTGGCTTCGTTCGGTGGAGCGCCAGTTGGTTGTTGCGCAGTGCGACGACCGAGAGCGGGTTCTTTACGCAGCAGGGCAGCTGCGAGGCTCCGCTCTTGACTGGTGGGAGTCCTACCCCGCTCGAGACCGTGATGCTCTCACGTGGGACCAGTTCCGTGAGCGTTTCAGGAACCATCACATTCCTGAGGGCATAATGAAGATAAAGCAGAAGGAGTTCCGTGCCCTTAAGCAGGTAAAAAAATTAACGGAATTCCCTACCATTTCTTTTGAGCTTGATCTATCCTTGATTTCTTTCGTAAACCTGACCAATTGAGCGATTTCTACCCTTGTTATCTGTGTCCGTTATTTCAGGGATCGATGACGGTGACGGAGTACCGTGACCGTTTCCTTCAGCTTGCCCGCTATGCCCCTGCTGACGTCGCTCGCGACAGCGATAAGCAGAAGTATTTCAAGGAGGGACTGGATGATCACATCCAGTATGCGCTGCTGAACCACCGCTTCGACAACTTCAACCAGCTGGTTGACGCGGCCCTCAACACCGAGCGCAAGCGCCGGGAGATTGAGGATAAGAAGAGGAAGATGGCTCCATCCTCTTCGGGCAGCAACACTCGTCCCCGCTACCAGCATCCGCAGCCGCAGCAGCAGAGGCCGCCCCAGCAGTACCAGCAGCGGCAGCAGTACCCGCCTCGTCCACAGCAGCAGCAGCAGGCGGGACAGGGTCAGAGGCTTCCAGCGCCTCCGGCTCCACCAGCTCAGAGGCAGGGAGCGCCCACTCCTCCTCCTGGGCAGCAGGCCGCTGCATTTCCGCGAGTGTGCTTCCACTGCGGCGAGCCAGGGCACTACGCCAACGTCTGCCCTCGGAAGGCGCAGGCAGGACAGCAGGGCCGTGCAGCACAGCCCAAGGCCCCAGCTCAGGGCAGGGTGAACCACGTGACGGCCGAGTCAGCGGCCGAGACTCCTAACGTGGTCATTGGTACGTTCATGGTTAATGCCCATCCTGCTACCGTGCTTTTTGATACTGGTGCTACACATTCTTTCATCACTCAGTCTTTTGTTGAGCATCATGGTATTCCTACTAGCACATTAAAGAGGTGCATGTTAGTATCTTCACCGGGAGGGCAGTTGAGGTCTCATATCTTCTGTCCCAGAGTCAGTGTGGCCATAAGGGGGTTAGATTTCAGTGCGAATCTGATGGTGCTAGACTCCAAGGGCATTGATGTGATCCTCGGGATGGAGACTCTTGCTAAGTGGGGAGTTCGGATAGATTGTGCTCAGAGGACGGTTCTTCTGTCAGCACCGGATGGTCAGGAGGTCACTGTTGGAGCCACAGAGCCTTCTGGATTTCTTCATCAGATGGAGGCCAGACCCACGGATGGTATTCGCGTGGTGTCTGAATTCCCGGATGTCTTTCCGGACGATTTGCCAGGTATGCCGCCTGATCGCGACATTGAGTTTTCCATTGATCTCTTGCCTGGCACAGCTCCTATTGCTAAGAGGCCCTATCGTATGGTTCCCGTCGAGCATGAGGAGGTGAAGAAGACTGTCGACGAGTTGCTAGCTAAGGGTTATATCCGTCGCAGTTTCTCTCCTTGGGCTTTTCCTGTTTTGCTCGTAGAGAAGAAGGATGGCGCAAAGAGGATGTGCGTCGATTATCGGGATCTGAATGCAGTCACTATCAAGAACAAGCATCCATTGCCCCGTATTGAGGATCTTTTTTATCAGCTTCAGGGTGCTTGTGTATTCTCGAAGATTGATCTGCGTTCTGGTTATCATCAGCTGAAGATTCGTCCTGAGGATATTCCGAAGACGGCATTCACTTGCAAGTATGGGCTATACGAGTATACGGTCATGTCCTTTGGCTTGACTAATGCTCCGGCTTTCTTCATGCATCTGATGAACAAGGTTTTCATGGATTATCTGGACACCTTTGTGGTGATATTTATTGATGATATCCTGATATATTCCAAGTCAGAAGCGGAGCATGAGAAGCATCTGAGGCTTGTGTTGCAGAGGCTCAGAGAGCACAAGCTGTATGCCAAGCTCAGCAAGTGCGAGTTCTGGATTGACGAGGTTCCTTTCCTCGGTCATGTGATCTCCAAGGGAGGTATTGCTGTGGACCCCGGGAAGGTGAAGGATGTGCTTGACTGGGTTGTACCGCAGACGGTGAAGGAAGTCCGCTCTTTCTTGGGCTTAGCAGGTTATTATCGGAGGTTCATTGAAAATTTCTCCAAGATTGCGAAGCCGTTGACTTCCTTGCTAGAGAAGGGTGTGGATTTCTCTTGGACTGATGAGCGTCAGAAGGCCTTCGAGGAGCTGAAGAAGAGGTTGACCACGGCGCCAGTCCTTACTCTGCCAGACCAGAGCAAGAGGTTCACAGTGTATTGTGATGCTTCGAGGGATGGTCTTGGTTGCGTCCTGATGCAGGAGGGCAGAGTGATAGCTTATGCCTCGCGGCAGTTGCGCCGGCACGAGCTGAATTATCCCACTCATGATCTGGAGTTAGCCGCAGTTGTGCATGCTCTGAAGATATGGAGGCATTACTTGTTTGGGCAGAGGTGTGATATTTACACCGATCACAAGAGCCTCAAGTATATTTTCACTCAGAGTGAGCTGAATATGCGGCAGAGAAGATGGCTAGAGTTGGTCAAGGATTATGACCTGGAGATTCACTATCATCCGGGCAAGGCTAATGTTGTAGCAGATGCTCTGAGCAGGAAGAGCTATGTTAACATGGCCGTGGCTTTTCAGATGCCTCGGGAGTTGTGCGAGGAATTTGAGCAGTTGAGCCTGGGTTTCTTGCATCATACCTCGGGTACATCGTTCGAGGCAGAACCCACTTTGGAGGCCGAGATCAGGCAGCATCAGAAGGAAGATCAGAAGCTGCAGGAGATTCGTGAGTTGCTCAAGATTGGCAAGGCTCCTCATTTCAGAGAGGATGATCAGGGTACCTTGTGGTACAAGGGTCGTATATGTGTGCCGGATGTGAATGACCTCAGGAAGTTGATTCTGAGTGAGGCTCATGATACAGCATATTCTATCCATCCAGGTAGCACGAAGATGTATTACGACCTGAAGGAACGATTCTGGTGGTGTGGGATGAAGCGTTCCGTTGCGGAGTACGTGGCCATCTGTGACACTTGTCAGCGTGTCAAGGCAGAGCATCAGAGGCCAGCAGGGTTATTGCAGCCGTTGAAGATTCCAGAGTGGAAATGGGAGGAGATCACTATGGACTTCATCGTTGGCTTGCCTCGTACTCAGAAAGGGTACAACTCCATATGGGTAGTAGTGGACCGGTTGACGAAGGTTGCTCACTTCATTCCGGTAAACACTACTTATTCTGGTGCTAGACTCGCAGAGTTGTACATTTCCAGGATTGTCTGTCTGCATGGTGTTCCGAAGAAGATTATATCTGATCGAGGGTCTCAGTTCACTTCACGGTTCTGGGAGCAGTTGCATGATTCGTTGGATACGAAGCTGCGCTTCAGTACTGCTTATCATCCTCAGACGGATGGGCAGACAGAAAGGACCAACCAAGTGTTGGAGGATATGCTTCGAGCCTGTGCTATTCAGTATGGTACCAGCTGGGATAAATGCCTGCCATATGCAGAGTTTTCTTATAACAACAGTTATCAGGCCAGTCTGAAGAAATCCCCTTTCGAGGCCTTGTATGGTCGAAAGTGCAGGACTCCGCTGTATTGGGATCAGATTGGCGAGAGGCAGGTGTTTGGTCCGGATATTGTTGAGGAGGCTGAACAGCTGGTGCAGCAGGTGCGAGAGAATCTGAGAGTCGCTCAGACTCGTCAGAAGAGCTATGCGGATGTGCGTCGTCGAGATTTGACCTTTGCAGTGGGTGATCATGTATATCTGAAGGTCTCGCCGATGAGAGGAATCCGCAGGTTTAATGTACGAGGGAAGCTAGCTCCTCGATACATTGGTCCGTTCAAGGTGTTGGAACGGAAAGGTGAGGTGGCATATCGTTTGGAGCTGCCTCCCAATCTCTCAGGAGTGCACGATGTGTTTCACGTGTCTCAGTTAAAGAAGTGCTTGAGGGTGCCAGAAGAGCAAGCACCGATAGAAGGGTTGGATGTGCAGGAGGATCTGACCTATATCGAGCATCCGGTGAAGGTTCTGGAGACGTCTGAGAGAGTTACTAGAAATAAGAAGATCAAGATGTGCCGAGTTCAGTGGAGTCATCACACGGAGGATGAGGCTACCTGGGAGCGAGAAGATGAGCTAAGGAAGACATATCCCGGCCTCTTTGCTAGCTAGCCTATCCGAATCTCGGGACGAGATTCCTGTAAGGGGGGTAGGTTTGTAACACCCTGAGGTAATTTCTTTAAATTTTCATGAATTTATTTGGGCTTAAATAAATTTCCCAGGCTTTTCTTTAATTTTTGTGGCATTTAAAGTAATTTATAACACAAGAAAATAAAATTTATCATAGGATTAAAGTGTTTGTGCATTCATGCCGCAGCATTGTTTTAATTGTGTTGAATTTATAGATTTGAATTCAAATTGTATTTTGAATTCAATTAGATTTGTTTGAATTAGTGGAGTATAGAATAAGAAAAGGAGAGGAGAAAGAGTAAAAGAAAGGCAGCCAAACCCTCTTCTTAGCCCGGCCCACTTTGCTTTCCCCTCTCTTCTCTCGGGCCCTCTCTCTTCTCTTTTCTCCGCATGGGCCACGCTGGCCCATTTCCTCTTCCTCACCTGCGGCCCAGCTCTCCCCTCTTCTCTTCTCTCCCCGCATGGGCTGCGCACGGCAGCCGGCCCGTTTTCCCTCAGTGCCAGCCCGAGCGAGCCCTCCCTCTCTCTGACCTAGCGACCCCACGGGTCAGACCCCTCCCCTTCCTCGCGCCCTCCCCTGTTTTTCTCCCCCTTGCCGGCCGGTCGCTCTGTCGCTGCCGGTGGTCCCGCTCTGCCGCACGCCCCGCTGCCCCTGGACCCACTTCTCCGCACCGCGCCCCGTCTAGAAGCATCCAGAAGCTACCTGAGCTCGGATGAGGCTCGAGCGGCAACCGCCCGCGGAATGCGCGGCACCCGTTGGATCGGTGGCCCGCACGCCGAGGCTGCCGGCCCTTCCCTCTTCTTATCCGTAGCGCTCTCGGGTCGCCCTAAGCCGTAGCAAGTCCCCCCCAGCGCACCCGAGCCCCGGCACCGCCTGTAGCCGCTCGGATTTGGACCGCCGCCGTCGTAGCCGCCCCTGCGCCGCCGCCGCAATTCGCCTTTGCCGCCACCTCTTCGGGTCTGTGAGCCCCGGCACAACCTTCCTCGTCCGCGTGCGCCGCTGGCCGAGGTACCAGGAGCCCCGCAGCGCAGCCGAGGCTTGTTCTCCACGAGCGCCGGTCTTTCTCCCCTGCCAGACTCCGTCGAGGCCTCCACGCCGTCGCGCTCCAGCCCGATTTGAACCTCGGTGAGCTTCTTCTTACCCCGCTCTTCCTGTTGCACTAGAGTTTGTGGCCCTTAGTCCTCCGCAGCGCCCAGACCGTTGCTCGCCGATGCCCCGCCCCGCGATGACCCGCCTCCATCACGGTACTCACCGTTCTGAGCCTCGTCGGGCCCTTGTTGTAGCCCAGGTGGAGTACGCGTGTGGCGCTGACCCTCCTTGACCCGAACCAAGTCGAATTAGGCCCCGGAGCACTAGAATCGACGCTTTCTGGTGAAGTTCAGCACCACACCACCGCGGAAGATCGCCTCCGGTGACCGGCGCCGCCGTCCCGCGCGCCCATCTGCCCGGGCCGTAGGATGCGAGGCGAGCGGACAGGATTAGATCAAGCTGAGATAGATTAGGGCCGCCAGATCAAAATCCAAGAGTCCGGATCGGAGGATACCGGTTCGCCCCCAGTTTAAATCTGGACCGTCCATCTCCGATCCAGCGGTCGTGATTGGATCAAGAGTAGAGAGAGTCCTGGGCGTAGGATCGGGATCCAAGGGCTGAGATTTGCGCGTACCCCTTCGGTTAATGGATCTAATCTCAGCCGCCCGCCTTAGATCCAACGGCTCAGATTAAAGCGTACCGATTCGGCCCTGTCTTTTTGCTAAAGAGCCCTCGCCTTTTCGGGGAATCAACCCGCCGTCCAACCCCAGCTCAAAAATAATTACGGATAGGTCCTTTTCTTCTCGTTTAGACCCCTGAGTTTTCCAGGTTTTGAACCCGCAGTCCAGGTCCAGTGTTTTCACGCGCTAGCCCCTGTGTCTAACCTTTAATTAGGTTTTAGTCCTCGGTTTTTGTGCAGAAGCCCCTGGAAGTTAGGTTTTTCTTACAAATAGGTCCCTGGATCTTGTTTTAAGCGTAGTTTTCGCGTTTTAGCTCCGTTTTAGGTGTTCTTTATATCCACGCGATCGTTGTAACGCGTAGAATAGCTTTAGACTAGCTTTGTGTGCTGTTTCTATGTAATGTTGTACTGTTTTCTTATATTTTGCAATTGTTTGCATGTGTGTGCATGTGTGGCCCATGTATTGCTGTTGCGATCGTGAATAGACGTCGAGCCACCGGAGCAGTACCAGGAGCAGCCATCTTCCGAGCAGTTCGAGCAGCAGCCGGGAGAGTATGAGGAAGGCAAGTATAACATGAACCTCCTATCACTTTTTAATACAATTTCATACTGCATTTTAATACTGTATGCCTATAAGGATTTCCTAGCCACTTTTATCCTATATATTATACCTTGGGTTGCATTTTGGTTAGATATGCTAGGTTGCTGCGCTATAACAAAACTCGGTCCTTTTTAATTAATTTGATTAATGGTCTTATGCAACTTAATTCTGGAGCCGACCCTCTGTGCTGTGTGCTTGAGTGGTTTGTGCGTCCTTAAAAGATGTTTTTGTTAGAAACATGGTTTAGGAGGCCAGCACGGTGCTTAGTGCTTGGTTGGCCACTCTCCGTAAGGACCGGTTCATAGAGCGACAACCTGGGACAACCGCGCAACCACAAGACTGGAATGGAACGGTCTTGACTTACTAATTAGGTCGTGTTGGTTCGGGAGTAACTTACCTGCGTGGGCAAGAGGGGTGGTAAGCTTCAATGGTCCCTGCTCCTCCAGCTTGGTCTGTGCTGTGTGTCTTGTACCCCCGGAGGTGGGCCCCATCGTTGCTGATCCAGAATCCTTAGCGGTTACACCTTACCAACGTGATTCTTTGTAACGGTCTCGTAGTGTGCTTGCTAGCCATCTCACCTAAGGAAGTGTGATGAACAACTAGCGTAGCTCACGACTTGTGGGTAAAGTTGTGCAACCTCTCGAGAGTGTAAAACTGATATATCAGCTGTGCTCACAGTCATGAGCGGCCCAGATCCTCCGTCTGATTAGTGGGGTTATCAACCTTTGACGAGGGAGATTCCCCGGGTGGTTGTGGTTTGGATGGTTCTCAGTAGTTCTTAATTAATATTGATTAATTTCTTATGCAATTGGGTTATGGTAATTCATCCACTTGTAGTAACTAGCTTTAATAAAAATTGCCAAGACTAAAAGCTAATGCAGTTGAGTCAGCTAACCTTAGAGCCTCATAGTCTGTGTTATACTTGTTGAGTACTAGTTTATACTCACACTTGCCTCTCTACTCTTCTGTTCTATTTCGGATATCTTCGACTGCTGCTCAGTGCCCGGCAATGTGGAGGACTACGTCAGCGGCTTCGATGACTTCTAGGCGTTTGTCTCCCAGTCGACGTCCCTGTGGCGCCCAGCTCTTCATGCATCTCTTTTACGTTTCCGCAACTCTGGAACCGATTCTTGATTCGGTTGTAATAAAATAATTTATTCATGCTTTATTTACGATTTATATTAATATTATTCGTGACACGTGTTGTGATATCTTGATAATCTGTTGTATATATGCGTGACTTGATCCTGGCGCATATATGATTGCTCGATTTATGTTCTTACAAATCGGGTGTGATAGGGGTCAGCCTTCACTGTCAGACCTCGCCCGTGGAAGAAGGCTAGGAATAGATTCACATGCGGATCTATCCTGAGGAAGCCCTCATAGAGCATGATGAAGCCTGTGATGTGCAGCACCCCATTCGAATTGACGTGATGCAGCTCCACCCCCCACTCATTCAGCAGGCCGAGCAGGAACAGGTGCGCCGGGTGCCCGAGGCCGCGCTCGTGGAATGTAAGAAAGCTCACGATCTCGCAGATTGGGATGCGGATCCTCGTGCTCCACAAGGGGAGCCCTCTAGTGCGCCACCGCATTCAGTGGTAGCAATCCTTTCGCTGCGAGATCCTCCAGTTGTGAAACCTCCACGGTCGATGGCCTCTAGTACGACATCACGATTGGGAAACAGGAGGCGGAATGGCTTCTCTCTTCCCTCTCTCTCTCTCTCTCTCTTCCTCCTCAGGCACAATAGGGGCGGAGAAGGGGAGGCGCAATCACGATTGGAAAATGAGGGAGATGAAGGCTGGCAGTGGTGATTGGAACAAGGCAAACGAAAAGATAAAGAAGATGATGACCCTCAGTCCTCCCTCTTTAAATGGAGGCATCCTGCAGAAGCCCAACCGATGAGCCACGATGCGCGGCGCGGGGGCCCACCATGACCATGGTGTGGGCGCGAAAAACGGGGTGATGCTCCGACTTGCCTAGTAAGTCACCATGGGCCACGCACCCGAACGGTATTTAAAAGTAGGCGGGACGAGCCCCTTAGACACCATCAAATTAAAAAAAATTAGTTTTAGTCGTCCACTCGGGGGTACTTCAAGTCCCCGGCACACGTTGTTCCAAGCATATACATAAAAATGCCCAAGGTCGATGCAACCGCCGCTACTTCAACCGCAAGAGCCACCTAGGCACCATCCTAGCCTGGGTCGGTGCCCCTCGTGAGGATGTTGTCGATGTCGACCTCCTCGGCGATGGCGGCAACAGCTTCAGCGAACACGTTCATGAGCGCACTCCGCTCCTAGGGGCCGATCGCCGCAGGGAACCTGGGCTCCAGCTGGGCTAGATCCCAGCCGGAACAAACCCGCGCCGAAGCCAGTGCAATAGCAGCCCCCGACAAACCTATCGCCACAGCATCCCTGACCTGGCGAGGCAAGGATCAGAGACGGTCGGGAAACAGGGGCCCCTTCGGCCTCACCAAACTCACCGTGTCAAGCGCCACGCGGGCAAGAGCCTCATGGCGGTCTTCCCGGTTGTTCAGGCGGCAGCGCAGCTCGTCTGCCTCAAGACGAGAAGCGGCTGCCTCCTTCTCCAAACCTAAAATGTGGAGGGTTAAGGATTCTACAACCACTTCAAAAATAAAAACAAATGAAAGCCCTCGCTATAAGGAACACACCTGCTGCCCGGGCGTGGGCGTCCACGGCCCCGGCAGGGCTGAAGCCATCTCCTACTTCAAAGCACGGAGGATGGCCTGCATGGCGGCGAGATCGGCCTCCAGCTTGCCCACCTCCCGTGTCACATCCGAATACTGGCCCCTGGCCTTGAACGCCTCACGAACGAGGTCCCGTATCTCCCTGCGCTAGCTCGCATTAGACTTGGATGAGGAGGACGACCCCGATGATGCCAATGTTGCGGCTGCAGAAAGTCCTCCAACCGCTCTGCGCGTGGCGATGAAGCCTTGAGAACCCGTGGAGATAGCCCTGCACGGACACAGAGCCAAAACATCACCAACCGCAACCAAGTAGTGCAGTGACAGGGTGGGCAATGCTTACCCCTGACGGTGAAGAGTCTCCCAGAGGGGCGGCGATCCCTAAGGCGGAGTGCTGGAGCCCTCATCCGCCAGGCACTTCTCTCCCACCAGCTTGCCAAAGGGCAAGGAAGACGGGAGTACCTTTCCTTTTCTTCTGAATGGAAAAACAAGCACTTGCCAGTGAGAATGTTTGGCCGGGATGGTAAAGTTTTATAATGGGGCCCTGGCACCATGCGGCGCACGACCCCTTGGTCTCTGCAGGAAGAGGAAAAGGTACGAACCGTCTACCCTCCCGTTCGAATTAAATTGTGATAGGAAAAGGTGGCAAGCGCGATTACACTCCACCAATCTCGAAAATCATGGTAGAGTGACCACCCCATTATCTTCCATGACGTGGTAGGGTCGCTCCCAACATGCACCCCTGAAAAAACTGCACCGGTACTCTAACTCCCCGGGTAAGCCTCAGTAGGCCACATCCTCATTCGACATATGAGTTTGATTGCTCAGTTTTCAAAATACTTAAAAACCTAAAAGCATGCCGTCGGGTCTCAACTCGGGAATCCGACTGACCGAGGTTTGAAGGCCCATCCACGGATGACTCGAGGCCACCTCACATCGAACAGAGCCAGGGGAGAAAACATAGATGAGCCCCAGCGTCCCTCGCCCGGTCTGCTCAGGCAGCAATCCGGGTCATCTCAACCTTCTCGTCCGATCCGGACCTCGAGCCATACCCACATAATCTCCATCGAGGAGAGGCCAGCGGGCCACCTGTGTCGGTTGGACGACTCAGGCATCTGCCAGGAGGTGGGTCATGGAGTAGTGGAATGCCACCTACGGGCTATGCCGACCCCATCACAACCGACGGACCCGGATTCCACTCGGATGCCTAGAACTTTTACCCGGGCACCCCCGTTAGGAGCTCACTAAGCACGTCACTCAGGCCATCGAGGCAAGTGACGCCAACTCAAACCCACCGGTTGTGGACACCGCGAATGGGGCCACCTCTATGCATGCACACTCGTGACGTCACTGACCCGACCGCCCTCCTTCATGACAAGGACTGCTGCGGGTTGGGGTCCCACGTTTTCCACTCGGGAAGAATGGCAAAATGCCAGCCCACGAAGGGACTCCCGGTCGGGCGCAGTAGGTACAAAACTTTCCAAAATAAACACATTTTATCTTAGCAAATGAGTGTTACAAAGTACAATCAGCCCATGGCCATTGCAAAGTAAAAAACCCGTTACCACCGCAAGGATGGTAATGCTGGAACCTCGAGGAGGGCTGCTACAAGTGCGGGAAGCTTGGCAGTAACATCTTCCTTGCAAGCCTTCTTCTTGCACCCCTTCCTCAAGGACAACCTGGCAGGGGATAATGGTGAGCAGTCCATCCGCCGCCACCGCTGGCCGAACTCCTTCACCGTCTTAAACGACAGCGAGGTGCTCTATTCCGGCCTCAGCCGCCTAGGAAGAATGAGCCTTCCGATGATGCGAGCTGAGGCTGAGGCACATGGAGAAGTGTAACACCCTAGGTGCTTAAAATCCTAAGCAAGAAAATCTAAATATAGCATCATGCATAATAACCCAGAATCATTGAGACAATGCATCTAATTATGTGTATGCATACGCATGTGTATGTGCATGTGTATGTATGTGTGTATGTGAGATTTGTTCCTTTTGTGTTTATAATCTTTCATTCTCCATATTTCATGACAAATGTAGTATAAAAACAAACTCATATTTTAGGACATTACAAAATGTACTGCAAACACCATTTGCAAATTCAAATGTTTAACACAAGAAATGACTAGTAATTCAAGTCCTAGTAGTCTTGAATTTAAAATAACTTTTAAACCGTGGCTCAAATGAACTTTTAGCTAAAAAAGTTGTAGATTTTCAAATTCCCTACAACTTTCATGTTCAAAGTTTTTCAAGTTTCTACTTGAAATTTTAAGAAAATTTATTTGAATCTCGGCCTTGATCCCTCTCCCCCTCTCTCTTCTCTCTCCTCCCCTGTTCTGTCCCGTCGAGGGCAGCGGCCACCGGCCACCTGGCTGATGATGCCTGCCTCGACAAGCCGCGCCAAGGCACAACCCCCAATGGGGCCTGTCCAGCCATCGACCGAGCCTGCTGCCGGCGATTTGTGGTGCCCCGTATCCCGCCCCAGCCAGCTCGCACGAGCCACGCGGCATGCCGCACCCTTGCCGCGACCTTGTCCCAGCTGCGCCTCCCTCCGTTGTGTCGCGCCCAGCTCCACTCCCCTTCCCTGTGCGCCTATAAAAGGGCTGCACCGAGCCCCTGCTCACGCGCACCCGAGTACCACCACTGCCCTGCCATTAGCGCCGCCACTCGACCTTGTCATCGAGCCCCACTTTCTGCTCCTCCTCCGCCCAAGCCAAGGCTCTAAATGGGTCGCCCTCACCTGCTGATCCTCCCCAACTTCCCCACGCTACCCTTTCTCGCTGAACCACTGCTGTGTGACATTCAGGTAATTAGAAATATAGAAACTAGATTTTAGTGTGAAAAGTGTATGCTTGTTATGGTGTATGTGTGTAGTACAAAGGAATAGGGGTATAATTGTAATTCTGAAAAATATAGGCCCTTTAGTGACAATTGGGTAAGATGGGAGATAGCATCAAACCCTAGGAAAAATGTGACACTAGGTGTCAAATTTATATCACCATAGGAAAGAAAGTGCAAAAGATAGGTTTAATTCTATGCAAAATGGGTCTTTATGTGAAAATAGGGGCCTAAATGTGATTAATGCAAAAATATGGGTCCTTTTATGCAAATTAATGAGGTATAAAAGTAACTCTCAAAGTTTACTTAGGGCCAAAATGTAAGAATGCAAGTCATCATGACATCACATGAAAACTTGTAAACATACCCAAAAATTACATCAAATCCATCTTGGTAAGGACAAAAGTAATCCAAATTCTACTTTTGTTCAAAATTTAACATGTAAAGCTATAAGCTTTGAGGTTTTGAACTTGAACCCTAAATCAAAGTTGTAGGGTTTGAATAACTCTCCAACTTTCATCCGGGGCATTTCCTCATTAGACCTCTACATCAGTGGGAAATTTTACTTTACCGAGAGGTCCCTGAGATTTCTAAAAATTTCAAACAGGCCCCCCGGACCCCTCCCTCTCTTCTTCTTCCTCGGGCACGTCCTGCCCTGCTCTGCTCCTCCTGCCGCTGGCGCAGTGCTAAGCCCCTGGCCACCGCTCTACCACCGCCGCTGCTCCACCTCCTGCTGGGATGACCACCACGCGTCATCCTCTCCCTACCCCGGCCCTGTTCCCCTCCCCTGCTACCCTCCTCCGCACGCGCCATGACTTTCCTGAGCGACCGCCGGCCGCCACATCATCGCCGCCGTTGCCAGCTCCTGTTCGCACCCACAGCGCCCCTCCTGGCCTTAACACGCGCTCAACGACCGCTCAGTGATCTTGTTCACTCATTTCCGCACTGCTTTTCCACGGCATTTCCCTTTCCCGAGCTCATCTCCTCATCGGACTTCCGCCGCCCCTTCTGGCCACCGTCGACAGCCGCCGCTGCCGTCGCTCTGCCCCAATCTAGTACTCCCACAGCACCACGACATCCCACCGGTGCTCTCCAACCCATTCAATTGGGTTCCCTAGTGCACCGCATCGACTCCCGATGCTCGCCGGCGTTTACCTCCGCCGCCATCGTCACTGCTCCCGCCGGTTGCCCCTAATCCGAAGCTGGTGTTCCCAATTGATTGCACCAATACCTTTCCCATAACTCACTGGAGCTCATGCGCAGGTCCTTCACCGATGTCGGCCACCGGAGCATCGCCGTCGTCGTTGACCCCTCCACGGCCGCTTCGGGCTCTCGTCGAGATCCCCCTTTCCGGTCACCTATACCCTCGACACGTGGCCCAATCAAACCGCCGTGAGCCCCTGAAGCTTTCCCTCCCCTCGGACCTCGCCACCGGTGACTCTCCTCGCCGGAACATGGCCGTCTAACCCCTGTTCCCCTTTCTCCTCTGGCCAAGGACCTCGGGATTGAAAGAATCGAAAGCCCAGGAGGCTGTCTGCAAAGCATGTGACTCATGTGAATAGTGCATTAGGGACCCCCTTGTGTTATTTGTGCTGTCAACTTTAAAATTTCATATCAATTCAAGCAAAAATCATAAAAATGCAAACTAAAATTTGTTGGATTCCTTATTTTAAGATCTACAACTTTTCTTATAGGCTAAGAAAATGCATAATAAATAGCATAAAAATGGTAAAAATGTAAACTCAATTGTGTTAGTTTTGCCTTGACATGTAGGACTTAGGAAAAATAATTAACCTAGTGTTTGTATAATATTTTTATAATGTGTGAGTTTAATTAAGAATAATACCTATTTAACCTTGTATATTTAATATCTGTGGATTTAAATGTTCAAAAATCATGAAAATATTTTGAGGTATTGTTCTTGAGTAGTGTAACCTGTCCCTAAATTCTCAACCTAGGATTAGGTGCAAAACCACCAAAACAAATAGAACATGCTATGACAATGTTATACTCTTATCTAAATAAAATAAGTCCATAGTTAAATAATAACCTAGGGTTAGTATAAATAATTAGCAAAGCAGATAAAGTTATTAAATATAATTAGTTTAAATATTTAAAACTAACTCAACATGTTACCCCATGCCATTAGTTAAATATTTAGGGTAACCAACCCTGTTTCTTAATATAACTAGATAAAATGGTTAATACTCGATAAATGACTGCCCAGTAGAAAAGTAATTGATATGAGTAATGAGTAAATTCTATTTTCATTGGATTGCAACTTTATCGTAAAATAAAATGAAAGTACATGCAATCATAAACCTACACCTTTGCATATCTGTAACTCGCTAAGGTAAAATTTCGAGATTTATAATGAATTTAATTGGGCTCCAGTAATTTTCTAAGGATTTATTTTGCCTAGCTTGCATTTACTCATAATTTAATTCACAAAGAATTAAAAATTTATTTTAGCTCAACATGTTTGTGCATTCATGCTGGTGCATAATTTTTATTTGGTTGAGTGCATAAGAGTTGAATTCAAATTTGAGTTGAATTCAAATAGATTTGAGTTGGTTTGAAAAAGAAAAGGAAGGAAACAGGAAAGTAGGTCAGTCATTCCTTCTTTTCTCAGTCATTCCTTCTTTCTCAGTCATTCCTTCTTTTTTCAGTCATTTCCTTCTTTTCTCAGTCATTCCCGCAGCTCGACCCCACCTGTCGGCAGCCCTTCTCCTTTCCTTCTTCTTCCTCGTGCCCGACCTCCCCTGTTCCTCCTCCGCCGTCCCGGCCACTCTCTCGCTGCCCGTGGACCCGCTCCGCCCCCAGTGCGCACGCTCGAGGCCCACTGACCAGCCTCGCCGGCGCCCTTACCTTCTAGAAGCCGAGCCCAAAGCCCGGGACTGCGCAAATCCGTTGAGCGATCCGCTTTCACCGCAGAGTCCGCGGCACGCACGCCTAGGGCACCCCCGCCGCCTCTTAAGCATCAGGCCACCTCCCCTATGACTTCCCTAAACCGTAACCGCAACCCTAGCCACGCCCAGCTCGCTCTCGCCGTTGAATTTCGCCACGACCGCCATTGCCGGTGAGCTTGGCCTCTACCAAAAAATTTATCACCGCCGGCGTGTTTCCGTACTCCCGAACTCCCGTGGTACCTTCACAGCACCACTCTGAGCCGATCCACGGAGTCCAGGAGCCAGGAGGACCTCTGCAGCAACTTGTTCCCCAACTCCATCCGTGCGCCGCGGCTCGCCATCGACGTCGACCCCCCTGCGCTGCTTCTCCGGCCAATTCAAACCATCGGTGAGCATTAACACGATCCCCTCTCCCTCTTGCGCTAGCTATCATGGACCGTAGGCCGCACCCGAGGCCGGAACGCCGTCACCAATGTGCCGCCACCGCTCCGCCGTGCCAGCGCCTCTACAGCTCAGCGCGACCCCAGCCGAAGCCTGTTCTACCTTGCTTGGGCACTGCGCACACGCACACGACCATTTGCCACTGCTCCTGTGCCCAGAACCGCGTGAACGGGCACACGCCGGCGTGCGCTGCCGTGCAGACCCGCCGTCCCCGCATGCCCAACCAGATCGGACCGTCCGTTTCCCCCGTTCAGATCGGACCGTCCGAACCACGCCGTTCAGATCGGACCGTCCGAACCAGAATGCGCCCGAACCGTCCGATCCAGAACCAACAGCCTAGATTAGAAGATATCACTTCAGCCCGCTAGTTTTGCTAAAGAGCCCCTGAGTTTCCTGGGAATCAACCCGTAGTCCAGCGCCGTTCAAAAGTATTTGCAGATCAGCCCAGTTTTTAGTGCTTGGACCCCTGGATTCTTTAGGAATAGAACCCACCGTCCCTCTCCTGTGTTTTCATGGGTTAGACCCTAAGTCTATCCTTTAATTATGTTTAGACCCACGGTTTTAGCATAGAAGCCCTTAGAATACTCTGTTTTCTTACAGTTAAGTCCCTGGACCTTGTTTTAACCCTAGTATTCGCGTCTTAGCTCCGTTTTAGGTGGTTTTTGCGCTCACGCGACCGTTGAAATGCGTAGAATAGTTTTAGCTTAGTTTTGTGTGCTATTTTACTGTATTGTTGTACTGTTTCTTATCTTTTGCCATTGTTTGTATGTATGTGCATGTGTGGACCATGTTTTGGCGTTGCGATCATGAGTAGACGTTGAGCCATCGGAGGAGTACCAGGAGCCACCTTCTTCAGAGCCCTTTGAGCAGCAGCAGGAGAACTTTGAGGAAGGCAAGTATAATATAAACATCCTATCACTTGTAAATACAATTTCATACTGCATTTTAATACTGTGTGCCTATAAGGATTTCCTAGCCACTTTTACCCTGTATATAAATACCTTGGGTTGCATTTGGTTAGTTGTCCTAGGTGCTGCACTCTCACTCTTTATGGTCCTTTTTAATTAAAGTTGATTAATGATATATGCAACTTGATCCTGAGAGTGGCCCTCTGTGCTGTGTGCTTGAGCGGCTCACGTCTCGTTAAAATATGTTTTTTATAGAAACATGGTTTAGGGGGCCAGCACGGTGCTTAGTGCTTGGTTGGCCACTCTCCCTAAGGACCGATTCATAGAGTGACAACCTGGGACAACCGCGCAACCACAAGACTGGAATGGGACGGTCTTGACTTACTAATTAGGTTATTTTGGTTTGGGAGTAACTTACCTGCGGGGCAAGAGGGCTGGTAAGCTTCAATGGTCCCTGCTCCTCCGGCTTGGTCTGTGCTGTGTGCTTGTACCCCCGTGAGGTGGGCCCCATCGTTGCTGATCCAGAAACCTTAGTGGTTACACCTTACTAACGTGATCCTTTGTAACGGTCTCGTAGTGTGCTTGCTAGTCATCTCACCTAAGGAAGTGTGATGAACAACTAGCGTAGCTCACGACTTGTGGGTAAAGTTGTGCAACCTCTCGAGAGTGTAAAACTGGTATACTAGCCATGCTCACGATCATGAGCAGCCCAGATCCTCCGTCTGATTAGTGGGGTTTATCGTTGGTGGTTTGGCTTGGTTCTCAATAGACTCATGATTAATTTTTGATTAATTATTATGTAACTTGGGTTATGGTAATTCATCCACTTGTAGTAAACATCTTTAATAAAATTTGCTAAGATTAAAAGCTAATGCAGTTGAGTTAGCTAACCTTAGAGCCTCATAATTCGTGTTATACTTGTTGGGTACAAGTTGTGTACTCACACTTGCCTCCTCTACTCTTCTGTTCCCTTTTGGGATATCTTCAACTGCTGCTCAGTACCAGGCAACGTGGAGGACCACATCAGCGGACTTGACGATTTCTAGGCGTTGTGTCCCGGCCGACGTCCCTGTGGCGCCCTATTCTTCATGTATTTATTTTACGCTTCCGCATTCCTTGAATTGATTCTTGATTCAGTTGTAATAAAGATATTCATTTATAATTTATACGCTTTTATTTTGAGATACGTGTTGTGATATCTTGATGATTCTATTGTATATATGCGTGACTTGATCCTGGTGCATATATGATTGCTCGGTTTATGTTCTTATAAATCGGGTGTGACAATATCATATAGACTCGACGACTCTCGCCGACGGAGACTACGAACTGATCCCAGAACAAGGAGTGGAATCAGCGGAAGACCCCGGGAACACCGTCGGAAATCTAACTGAAGCTCCGAACCAAAGTTCGGAAAACTTTGACGTTCCTACCCCCAACCCCACTCAAGAAGGCAAGCCCCGGACATAACCCCTACTTTATTTACACTGCAATCTATATTATTTATACCTATCTATGCATTATGTTCTTAGGAATTGTATGAGAAACCCTAGTTACATTTTTCTAGGAACCAGTGTATTGAATACTAGCACTTGAGTCCGAATAGCTGCTCTGCTAATAGGACCGGTAGAAGTCGGGTGATTTCCTGTCACTCGCGCGATATAGGAGTTGCAATGTTTACATTCCTGTAATCACTATAAGGATGACGGACGGTATTTACATGAGGTATCATGGTTGAGATGATACCCCGTCTATGTTGGTGAATTTGATAAGGTCGCAGTGTGTGGTAGCGGTGGTTAAGTGTTTGAAAGTACTAGCCACATGCCGCGAAATATTGTAAGCGGTAAGCCTAGTAACCAATCGGCCCGAGGAGTGGACATACCTCCCACCACTCGTATTTGGTTTTTCCTGTTACTTGATTCGACGTGTGGGAATACGTGTTGCAGGGCAACCAGGAGTACGGTCGTGTAGTCGCTCTATAGACGTATGTCCTACACATTGGATGTGCGTATTGTCCTGCAGTCGCTTGTGGTGGATCTGATCCACGAGTCGGAATGAAATGCAAACGGTTGCTACGGAACAATCATTGATGTTCCAAGCATGTGAGTTAGGTTTACCCTTGCAAGGCTGAAATTCGATTCAGGAATCGTCCGTTTCTCGCGGAGATTGAGACTGCTTGATCTCTTTGCCACATAGAGTAACAAGAGCAACTTTGTGATTATTAAAGATGATGTTTGGCTAAAGATTCTACCATGCTTGAATAGTTATAGGTGCTTATCTAGAATGGTTAATCACATAGAACTTGAAAGCTAAAATTTGAAATTAAGGATCTACTCTTTGTTGCTTTTCAGCTGAAAACTCTACCCACAACCATTAAAGCCTTCATAAGTCTAGTTACATGGCTAAGTATACCATGAACGGGTAAGCCTTGCTGAGTATTAGCATACTCAGTCTTGCATTGTGACTTTTTGTTCAGGTAATCCCCCTGATGACTCTGCTCTGCCTATGCCGTGGCCTTACCCTCTGCCCGATGGTTGGTCCGTGGAGTGGGACCCGTCCCCGGCCAACACAGATCCTACCGAGTGATATCATGCCAGGGCTAGCATGATATCCGTGCCAGCGACGTGTACAGTGACCGTGTTTTAAACTCGGCTACCATGACTTGAAACTTTAAACTGTTTTGTAATAATTCCCATCAGATGGGAACTAAAGTTACTTTTAAAACACTCATGTAATATACCTCCCTGTGATGTAAAATGTGATAGCAATTGTATCTCTGGACTCGCCTTCGTGCGAGGCACCTTGTTTGATCCTGCATTCGGTGGTTTATCGGGACGTTACCCGACAGGCCAAGGGATTATACCATTTGAAGTACGTTGGAGCCCTCAAGAGTGGACTCACGCACTTGAGCCGGTGTAATTCAGATTGGTTCTGCCACAGCTGGTATCAGAGCTAACAAGTGTACACTGGAGATATGGGATGCCTTGAAAATACTTTTGGTATAAAATTTGACCAACAGAGTATTTTGCAAAACTACGTTGGGTTCGTTAAGGATTGTGCTTAGTACGTAAAACCCTAGGGTGATGTTATTAAGGGAATTAGAGGTGGCTATAGTATATAAATAACTCTAACTCCCAGCATTACCTTTCTGTCAAAACTTAAATTCATGCACAACCCAACTTTATTATCTGTAACGACACCTTCGGTGGTAAGGTAAGAAGGTAAGGATCCTCAGCTAACTAGGGAGTTAGCCTTCCCGTCGGTGATGCGAACCGAACGCTGTTTCTCAAGCAGTGGCCTACTTGAGATGCTGCCAATATATCAACTTCGGTTGATTATATTGGGAGTATATGGTTAGGCGCAGGGTATGGCGATCGCTGTTCATACCCCCGCATTTTTGCGATACCCCCGTGAATACGTTGTTCCGATAACGTATGTTAACGTTGTCTGTACGGCGGTAATAGTACAGATGCTGTTTCTATAGTGAACAGTAATGATTGTGGACGCTTTCATGACATGCTGGCATGAAAGGTTCATTGGATATATATTGTGATTTTCTGCAGGTACACTAACCACGATTACGAAATTAGGACGGATAGGACTTATCGACTAGCTATTAGGGAGAGACGTATGTATTATGCCACTGAAATTAACCACGTAAGTCTGGAGATATTCGGCAATTGTTTTGGTTGTGAGGTCGAATAGTACGTGCATGCATAATATATTAACCAACAAAATGAGTGCCTAAATTTGTTTTTCTAAGGATGGGTAACATGTTGGTTATTCTTAGTATGGGTCCAATAGAATCTTTAGTTGAGTACCTTAAGTATCCATCTAATTTCCAGCCTTTGCTGTTATCAGAATTGATTGTCTCATTCTATTTACCTTGTGAATTCTCAGCAGGGTAAATATATCTTACCATTTGCATTCTTGTCGCAGATGGCCGCTCCTTCGAATGTCTTTTGGGATCATGCAGGGCATCTTCACACTAATGCCTTGCATTGGGAAGGTTTCCCTCATCTTCTATGGGAATCATTAAGTCTGTTTCATTACACTGAGCCTCCCCAATATGATGGAGTGGAGTATCAAGAAGAAGGTGTTCCTCGATGCCGAGTTAGGATGACGATTCCTCAACATCCTTTCCGCTCCTAGTGGCATCTCATAGAAGTTGATGTGGTGGGGTATCGTCTTGTTGATACCATCGAGACTGCTGCTCTGGAGGCCATCAATATCTTCTGCAACCAGCATCCAATGGAGGTTGCCGGGTATCCCATTGGTCTGTTCCCTGCTATAGACTCCAGTGATCCAGAATGGAATTTTTGGATAGACCATATTGGTCACTTGTTGGGAGATCTGGCCGAAGAAACGATTCGTAGTATCACCAGGTTCATGAATGTTCAGCACCATTATCAGATTTTGCTGCTTCGTAGCATGGGTCAGTTGACTGGTGTGGCTCAAGGTATCTCTTGATCTAGGATAGTATTGTGAATGATTTTGGATTGTAAACTAGTCTCTGCTTGTTGAGACTTGTATAAAAATTTCAAGACCAGAACATGTCTCTACGAGTAGTTTTTGTGGAATCTTGTTTGATGTGCTATTTTGCTATTGTTATTTGTTCATGTTGTTCTACTGATATTATAGGATTGAAACTTTTACAGTAGAGTAACCTTAATGCCTAAATGCTATGGATAAAGTTTGGAACTTTTTACTTCTGTCTAACTTGATCATATATTTTTAGTTATGAAAAACTAAATTAAATCAAAGTAACTAGTTCTGGTGCTAAGAAAAATAAGAAATTTTAACCAGAGACTGTTGGTGTTTTACCGCCACGCCCACCGAGGGATACCCCCGAGGTGGTGTGTTTGTAGGTAGGGTGTCACCGAGATCATAAACTCGAAGGTGCAAAGGAACACAAGGTTTAGATAGGTTTGGGCCGCCGAGATTGTAATACCCTACGTCCTGTGTGGTTTGTATTGCCTTTGATGGTGATTGGGTGATCTTCTGGGTGATTCCCTGGATGATCGCTAGGCTCTCCCCTAGAGGGGGTCCTGTCTGCCCTCATATAGTCTAGGGGAACTGGTTTACATGGAAGACCTAGTCAGATACATGCCCTAGAGTCCTACCCGATTACTTTTCTGGTACAGCCCTACTGTATCCGACTAGTTTTACTACTGTAGGAGCAGTTCTACTAGCCTACGAGTAGTTACACAGATGTAGGGCATGGGCCATGTCCCAACCCTAATCCTAGGAAAAGTATGCCACGTGCACAGTCCCGTGTACCCGGGTCTGACAAGCCCTCAAGCTCTTCGTAGCCGAGTACTGTAGGCGTTCGATTACTTCTAAAGGCGTCTTCGAGTTCTCCTGAACTTCATCTTGAAGATGTCATCCGAGTACTTCCTTGACTGCATTGAGGCTGTGAGGTGCTTATGCCCCGAGTAGTAGTCTTCTTTTATATGGGGTGCAATTAAACTCGCACTCCATATGGAGTAGCCCCCGAGCCTTAGGTTGACTAGCAGAATCAAGCTGAGGGTTAATTCAATCTTGAGTCTTCTATCTTTATCTTCCAACAGATTTGAAAAATAAGTCGCTGATGACACGTGTTCCTCAGTCTCCGAGCCTTGATCCAAATCCCCAAGTTTTGGAATAAAGGGTCCAAAGAATCATGGCATGCAATCTCCATTGTGGAGAGCCATTTCATATCTAGCCCCTAAGCCTGGGAGCTAAATGAGTTGCATAGGATGTGCCCAGTAATCGATGGTGCCAACCCCCGAGCCTAGGTAATGGCCAAGGAGCCGCTGAATCTTGAACTGTCGATGAAGCCCACTAGTCGGAGCCGATTCCGACTAGTTTTGTAGGCAAAACAAGTAGTCGATGTAGTCATCAGCGTGTCGCTGTGCAATGTTTATGAAGGCTAATAGTCGCCAATGGTTGTTGATGAACCCAACTAGTCGGAGTTGAATCCGACTTGCCCAGCAGCACGGTCCAGATCAGGTCCCGTGCAAGGTAAATATAAAAGTATGTTGTAACTAATAGACATGAAACCGTATTGGGAGCGTGGCCCTTGCAATAACCTCCATGTATAACTAGTTGAAAACTAGTACGCGAAGAAAGACTGAAAGTATCGGAGCAAGGCCCCTTCAGTAACATAGAGTACTAGTCGGAGACTTAGTAGTCTAAACGTTATTGGAAGCATGAGATTAAAAACCCCTTCAGTAACATAAGATACTAGTCATTAACTAGCAATCGGAGCATTACTTGAAGTATGGGAGCGAGGCCCCTTCAGTGATCTACGTGTAGTACTAGTCAAAAACTAGTAAAATGGACTATTACTGGAAGTTTGGGAGTGAGGCCCCTTCAGTAAACTACGCGTAGTACTAGTCGCGAACTAGTAAAACAGAGTATTACTGGAAGTCTGGGAGAGATGCCCCTTTAGTACACTATGCGTAGTACTAGTCGCGAACTAGTAAAACGAAGTGTTACTAGAACTATGTAAAGGTGAATGGAAGTCAATTAGCGAGGGAGAGATGAATCTTGCTAGTAGCTTCAGTCATATCCTTGGGCGGACCATGAGAATTCACATGTTGACTTGCAAAAACTTCACGGTTGGCCCGAAGGGGTTGATGACCAGGTTCTGCACTCTATTGTAATCAATTCCTTGGGCGGGCCAAGACAAGCTGCGTGTTGCCATGCAAAGATGTCTCGGTTGGCCCAAAGGAAGGGACAACACAATCCTGTACATGCGTTGTTACAGAAGTAGTCATTGAGCAAGGATGTCTCAACTAGCCCAAAGGGAGTCCTTGGGCGGGCGAAGACAAGTCGTAAGTTGCCATGCGAAGATGTCTTGGTTAGCCCGAAGGAATACCTTGGGCGGGCCAAAACAAGTCGTACGGCATTGAAGTAAGGATGAATGAACATACCCTATTTTGGGTAAACTCCTTGATCCCCTGACCGAGTGGTTGAACGAATTCTTTGGGAAAAAACCCCTTATGTTGAGATAAAACTCGAGACAATGGTAATCAAATTCCCTAAAGATCTCCGTAAAACATCCTTGAATAGGATCTCAGTATTCTCGTGTGTAATTGTGATATTTCTAGTACTTGGGAGTAAGACACACTAGAGTTTAGTGTAAAGTTTGTGTTTGTTCTTGTAAATGTGTTTAAAATCTAAATGCATGTTATACGGTATTTTTGTAATTATGGAAAAATTAGGGTTCTTTTGTAAAATGTGTTTGAATGAAAGGTAATTTCAAAATGTATGAAGGTTTGTATTGCAAAAGCAAGTAGTTACTTTTAAAACACTGTAAGAAGTGGAATTACCCTAAGGTTTCATTTGAAATGTGAAATTTAAATAGGTTTTATTTAAAATTGCATAGTTTGTCGGATTTTGAAATAGTTTCAAAACCTTAACTTCATTGAAGCTGACCCTTAAAGAAAAGTTGTAGTTCTTTTTAAGCTCTACACTTTTGATTTTGGGCATATTTTCATTTGGGGTATGGTTTGAAAGAAAATTTTAATTTACAGTGAACCCCTTGCACTTTTGGAAAATTTCGGATAAGTCCTCATCGTCTTCCTCTCTCTCCCCTCCCTCTCTGTTTCACTGCTTGGCCGCCCGCCACCCCCGTGCTGGCGATCTCCCTAGCCACCAGCTGCCCCCTTGCCGCCCTACTTGCACCACCTGGCATCCAGCTCGCCCGCCCACCGCTCGCCCGACCCCGCACGCGTTTTCCTCGCCTAGCCACGTTGCACCGCCGACGCCCGACCGCCACGTCGTGCCGTCGGCCGCCAGCCACTGCTCCCCGCTTGCCTGTGACTCCTCTTGGTCTTGCAGCGTGTCCAAGAGCCCTCCTCGACTTCTTTTCCCTCCTTGTGCGGCCACATTTCACCTCCTCTTTTTCTTCTCCGCTCGACTACCTTCGCTAGAGCTCCGCCGCAGTCCTGCTCGCCGCCGTTAGCCACCTCCGCCGCCCCATGGCCGCAACCCAGTGCTCCCCTGGCACCGCCACATCCCACCGAAGCTTCCTAGCCAGCTCTTCTCCATCCTCTCATGCTTACGCCGCCTAGAACGCCGCGCCGACGATCCTCTCCCCCGCCGCCGCTCGGTCTCACCGTCGTCCCAATGCTCTGCCCCCTCTTAGCCCTCGCCAAGCTCACCACCAGCACCACATCTACGCGTAGAAGCTTCCTGGCTACTTTCCCGTCACTCTCCTGCATTCTGGCCACCGGAACACCACCACCGCTCTCGAAGCTTCACCGCACCGGCTCGGACCTCCATCAAACCACCAACTCTGAGCCTTTCTTCTTCGATTCCGGTCATCCCTGAGTCCGCGTGAGCCCCTGAACCTTTTCCACCACTTTCCCCTCGCTGCCAGTGAGCCGCCTTGACGGAATTTGGCCACCGTCGTTCGGTTCCTCTGTTCAAACCGACTAGGGACCCAATTGCAAGTCTTCTTTTCTTTCTAGGGTCTTTTCTGCAACAATATCAGTCCCCCCAATTCAAATCTGTCAAATTTGAAAATCTATAGAAATTTGTAGAAAAATCCAAAACTTGTCAAACCAGTTTTGTTGTACTCTAAGAGTCTAGCTCTACAACTTTTGTTACTAAAGTTTTGTTTGAAACTTAATGTTTTAAGTGTTATTTTAAAGTTTAACAAAATGGAATCTTGTATGTATCTCTTGCATGCTAGCTTTATTTCATGTAATCTTTGGTATGCAACTTGTATGTGGCATGGGTGAACTTGTTTGCAAATTTCACCATTAGTACTGAACTCTAACTAGAACTCATTTAAATTTGTGCAAATTAAGCTTGAAATGAATTAAGATTATTCAAGCATATTTCTGATGCTTCCATGCTTAGATCTTTTTACCATATATCTTTCTAATGTTGAGTAATTGATAGAAATTTTTGAATAATTTATAGCACTGTTTAACTTAAGGTTTTGATTTAAACTTGAAATTTGAATTTACTTCAAATACCTTAGTTTCTGCTTTCAAAAATTTATGAAAAATTTATGGCAAGCTCATCTGATAGAATTCAACACATTCACCAAAATTCAAAGCCAGAGCCCCTATAGATTTCAAACTAAAAATAAAACCTGTTAACTTAATTTTGAATTTGTTCATTTTTGTACCACTAACCTGTTAGGTTTAAAAATAAGAAATTAACAGAAGCTTTGTATCAACTTCAATTATGTGTAGTTAAATTCCTAACCTCAATACTCTTATGCTTGAAGTTGTAGAAATCATTTATGATACGAGTAGAGTTAATTGGATTAATGTATAATAAGTAAATTTGAATTCTTGGAATTCAAATCCTTTGCTTTGTGGTGTTTTGAATGTGAATTGTTAGATTGCAACCTTATCATGAAGAAAAGTTATTGATTTAATAATCACTTAATTCAAATCATTGCATATCATGTAGAATCAACAACGCTTGAAGACGGAACCTACGAATTGGTCTCGGAACCCGAGCAGGGTATATCTGAAGACCAAGTGAATGTTGCCGAGGATCTTACTGAAGCCCCAAACCAAAGTTCGGAAGTTGTTGAAATTCCTGACCCAAGCCTCACCCAAGAAGGCAAGCCACGGTGCATAACCCAGTTTTGCAAATTATGCACTTATTATGTTATATATCTATATTGTGCATTAAGTTTTAGGAGTTGTAATGAAACCCTAGATGCATGAAACTCAGGAACCTATGTAATGTTTTTCCGAGTCTTTACCGAATAGATGCTCTACTAATAGGACCGGCAGAAGTCGAGTGATTTCCTGTCACTCGCGCGATATAGGAGTTGTTTGTTTACCATTCTGCAATCACTATAAGGATAACGGACGGGGTTATGTACGATATCATGACTTGAAAGAATACCCCGCCTGTGTTGGTTTAAGTTTGATAAGATCGCAGTGTGTAGTAGTGGTGGTCAAGTGTTTGAAAGTACTAGCCACATACCGTAAAAATGGTACGCGGTAAGCCTATTACTTGATTGGCCCGGCAAGTGGACTTACCCCACCACTCGAATTTTGGTTTTTGTCGCACACACGCACCGATGTGTGGGAATACGTTCCACGTAGAGCCATACAGTCACGCTGTAGGCGTACGTCCCTCACAGTGAATGTGCGTATGGTCCTACAGTCGCTTGTGGTGGCCTTGATCCACGTCCCGGAATAAGATGGGAACGGTTGCCCGGAAAGTTAAGTTTCCGAGTGTGTGAGTTAGGATCCCTTGCAAGGTTATGAAATTTGATTCAGAATCGTCCCTTTCTTGTGGAGATTGAGACTGCTTGATACTTCTGCCACATAGAGAAATAACGGTAACAGTTAATGGAATAATTTTGATGGATGCTTAATATCTACCTTGCTTGACTAGTATAGGTGCTTACCTAGAATGATTAAAAGAATCTAGAATCAGAAAGCTAAAATATGAAAGTAAGGACATACTCTTTGTTGCTTTTCATCAAAAGAAAACTAGAGCCGTTCAACCTATCATGGTCTAGTTATGGGCTAAGTATACCCAAATGTCGGGTAAGCCTTGCTGAGTATTAGTATACTCAGCCTTGCTAGTAATATGATTTTCAGGTATGTCATTCGTGACCCAAGTTGATAGTCTGACTTGGCCCGGTACTGTTCCGCTTGGCTGGTCCGTGGAATGGGATCCATCCCCGGTCGGCAATGACCCTTCGGTGTAACACCATGCTTTGGGCTGAGTATGGTGCCTACCTCTGAGACGTATGTAGTCACGTTGTTGTTTTCGCTGCTAACTCTGAATATAGCCTGGTAAACTTGAAGTTTCGAATAACTCTTGTATAAATTTCTATTAGCTAGGATGAAACAAATCCCCTGTGTAATAATGTTTAATTATCCTGTGGTGTAAAAGTTGTGAGCTGTTGTAAGGCTGGACTCGCCTTTGTGCGAGATAAACCTACGTCGATCCTATGTAGCCGTGGTTGAATCGGGTGGTGACCTAACAGACCAATGAGTTGTTCCGGTTGAAGTGCGTTGGGCTTCTGTCACCTGCCTAGCAATGACTAGCGCGCTTGAGCCGGAATAATTCAAGCGGTTCTGCCACAGCTGGTATCAGAGCTGTAGGTTTACGCTTACAGCCGGTACCAGTTATGAGGGTACCCAGGATTGCAGTAGCTCTTAAAAATGCTTTCAGAATAAAAATTTGTTTAACAAAAGAGTTTATAAATTATGTTGGACTCGTTAAGGTTTGTGCTTAGATCATAAAGCCCTAAGGGTTTATATGGGAGTTATCAGGTGGCTACTAATATATATATATATATATGTGTGTATATAGTAATACTCTAACTTCCAGCACTATATTTTTGTCAAAATTTACTTTCGAGCCCAACCAATCTTAGATTTTACATTCGGGTGCGTCGTTACTCGATGTTGAGGTAAGAAGGTAAGTATCCTCAGCCAACTGAGAGAGATTGGCTTTCCTGTCGGTGATGCGAACCGAACGCTGTTTCTCAAGCAGCGGCTTACTTGAGATTCTGCCAATATACCGACAATTAGTTGATCATATTGGGAGTATATGGTTAGGCACAGGGTATGGTGATCACTTTTCATACCCCCATTTTATACGGTATCCCCATGAATACGTTGTAGACGTAACGTATGTTAACGTCGTCCGTACGGTGGAAATTGTACGGATACTGTTTCTATAGTGAACAGTAATGTTTGGGGATGCTTTCATGACGTGCTGGCATGAAAGGTTTGTGATATACAACTGTGGTTTTCTGCAGGTACATTAACCACGATTAATAGGTTAAGATGGATAGGATTTATCGACTAGTTATTATAGAGAGAGACGTATATATTGTGGCACCAAAATTAACCACGTAAGTCCAAAGATATTTGGCAGTTGTTTTTGGTTGTGAGGTCGAGTAGTACGTGCATGCATAATCCATGATCAAACAAAGTGAATGCATTGAATGTGTTGTTCTTTTAAGAACATCTAGAGTGTGGTCTATCCCCAATGCAGTCTCGATATGATCCTTGTGACAGCCTTAGTTGAGTGTCTCGGCATCTATTGTTTCATTCTCAAGATCTATAACATCCATCTAATTTCAAGCCTATACTGTTATCAGAATTGGTTATCTCGTTCCATTTACCTTGTGAGTTCTCGACAGGGTAGTTGCATTCCAGCCATCCCATGCATCTAACTCACATTTATTGTCCCAGTCTATTCAACTATTTGTTGAAAACCTTCAATCTCACCATTTGAATTCTTGCTTCAGATTGCGGAATTTCCAAAGATCTTTTGGGACCACGAGGGACATGCTCATACCAATGCCTTGCATTGGGAGGGTTTTCCACGTCTTTTGTGGGAGTCACTTCAGTTATTTTTCTACACTGAGCCCCCGCAATATGATGGAGTTGAGTATAGTGAAGAGGGTGTTCCTCGGAGCAGAGTGAAGATGACCATCCCTCAACATCCTTTTCGTTCTCTGTGGCAGCCCATCGAGATTATGGTGGTTGGTTATCGCCTCGTTGACACTATAGATGTGGCAGCCCTTGAAGCTATCCACATTTTCTACGACCAACATCTAGAAGAAGTTGCCGGGTATCCTATTGGTCTATTCCCTGCAATAGATTCTGGTGACCCTGAGTGGGTTTTCCGAGTATCACATTGTGGCCATTTGCTAGGAGATCTGGCCGAAGAGACGTTATGTGCTACAATCAGATTCATGAATGCACAGCACCACTACCAGATACTTCAGCACCACGGTATGAACCAACTGACCAGCATAGCTCAAAGTCATCACAGAAATATTGACCAACAGGTTACTCAGATTGAAAAGCTCCAAGCCACGATCACTGCTAAAGATGAGGTTATCGCACAGCGAGATGAAATCGTCACCCACCGAGAGGATCAGATCCTCCAGAGTGACACAATTATTATCCAGCGTAACACCATTATTGAGTTCCTCCAGGAGCAAGTCCACGACCTCACTCTTGAGCTTGACGACACCATCGCCCACATCAATGTGCTCCATGAGCAGCCGGCACCTCCTGAGGAACCTGAGAGTGAAGATGAAGGAGAAGACCCGGAGGAAATTGAAGGAATTTCAAATCTCGATTCCGAGCATGGAGATCCAGAACCTAACCCCCAACCAAATCATTCTTCTTCCGGCAGCCAGCCTTCTGTGGGCAACCTCGATGATTTCTAGTTCATCTGTATCGTCAATATCCTAGATGCACTTAGTGTAGTATAGTGTGAATTAGGGAGTGAGCAGTATAGTTTGACCTAAGTGCCACTTGTTGTATTATATGTGGCATGTGTAGGCATGGCTTGATTTGTAGTTAGTAGACTACCGAGATGTAACATAGTAGTGACCACCAGTTTATGATCTATAACCCGAGTTTCCTATCTAGTTATCTGTTGAGCTATCTATCTGTTGCGCTATTTCCACATATTTTATTTTTGTGCGGTATATTTTTGAGAATAGAAGTAAGTATTGTTGATTTCTAAGGGACATCTTCCATTTTTCAGATGGTTGGCGCTACGCCTGGAACCCCTGAAGGTTTTAGGCCGGACCAGGCTAGCGGTTCCCAACAACCGCCACCAGCACTGCCAAATCTAGCAGAAGTGATGGCACGGCAGACTGAACTACTCAATCACCTAGTGCAGGCACAGATGAACCAATACTTTAGCACACAGCCCCCACTTTTCCACAAGACTGAAGAGCCTCTCGACGCCGATGCATGGCTCCATACTATTGAGTCCAAGTTTGCGCTACTATCCACACCATGTTCAGAAGCAAATAAGGCACTTTTAGCAGCACCGCAGCTTCGCGGCACTGCCCGCATCTGGTGGGATCATTATTATGCCATGCAGCCGGATGGACACGTAATCACGTGGGAAGAATTCCGGACCATCTTTAGTGCGCATCATATTCCTGAAGGACTTATTGAGCGGAAGCTCAATGAATTCTTAGCTCTTACCCAGGGAACCCGCACTGTAATGCAGTACGAACAAGCCTTTAATCACCTGTGCCAGTATGCGGGCTACAATCTGTCACACCCGATTTATAAGGACATAAATCGAGCAATCATATATGCGCCAGGATCAAGTCACGCATATATACAACAGATTATCAAGATATCACAACACATGTCACGAATAAAAGCGTATAAATTATAAAAGGAATATCTTTATTACAACTGAATCAAGAATCAGTTCAAGGAATGCGGAAGCGTAAAATAAATACATGAAGAGTAGGGTGCCACACGGACGTCAACTGGGAGACAATGCCTAGAAATCGTCGAGTCCGCCGATGTAGTCCTCCACGTCACCTGGTACTGAGCAGCAGTCGTAGATATCCCAAAGAGAATAGAAGAGAGGAAGAGGCAAGTGTGAGTACACAACTTGTACTCAACAAGTATAACACGAGTATGAGGCTCTAGGGTTAGCCGACTCAACTGCATTAGCTTTTAGTCTTGGCAAATTTTATTTAAGCTATTTACTACAAGTGGGTGAATTACCATAAACCCAAATTACATAAGAAATTAGTCAAAATTAATTAAGAACTACTGAGAACCATCCAAACCGAACCACCCGGGGAATCTCCCTAATCAAAGGTTGATAACCCCACTAATCAGACGGAGGATCTGGGCCGCTCATGACTGTGAGCACAGCTGATATATCAGTTTTACACTCTCGAGAGGTTGCACAACTTTACCCACAAGTCGTGAGCTACGCTAGTTGTTCATCACACTTCCTTAGGTGAGATGGCTAGCAAGCACACTACGAGACCGTTACAAAGGATCACGTTGGTAAGGTGTAACCGCTAAGGATTCTGGATCAGCGACGATGGGGCCCACCTCCGGGGGTACAAGACACACGGCACAGACCAAGCCGGAGGAGCAGGGACCATTGAAGCTTACCACCCCTCTTGCCCACGCAGGTAAGTTACTCCCGAACCAACACGACCTAATTAGTAAGTCAAGACCGTCCCATTCCAGTCTTGTCGTTGCGCGGTTGTCCCAGGTTGTCGCTCTATGAACCGGTCCTTATGGAGAGTGGCCAACCAAGCACTAAGCACCGTGCTGGCCCCCTAAACCAAGTTTCTAACAAAACATCTTTTACGGAGACGTGAGCCACTCAAGCACATAGCACAGAGGGCCACGCTCAGGATTAAGTTGCATAAGACCATTAATCAAATTTAATTAAAAAGGACCAAGTTTGTTATAGCGTAGCAACCTAAAACAACTAACCAAAATGCAACCCCAGGGTATATATATAAGGATAAAGGTGGCTAGGAAATCCTTATAGGCATACAGAATTAAAATGCAGTATGAAATTGTATTTAAAAGTGATAGGATGTTCATGTTATACTTGCCTTCCTCAAAGTTCTCCTGCTGCTGCTCAAAAGCTTCAGAAGATAGCTGCTCCTGGTACTCATCCAAAGGCTCCGCGTCTACTCACGATCATCAAGCATAGTCCACACATACACACATGCACAAACAATAGCAAACTATAAGAAAATAGTACATCAATATAGTAGAACAGCACACAAAACTAGCCTAGAACTATTCTACGCATTACAACGATCGCATGGATATAAAGAACACCTAAAACGGAGCTAAGACGCGAAATCTACGCTTAAAACAAGGTCCAGGGACTAAACTGCGGAAAAACAGAACTTCCAAGGGGTTCTGGGCTAAAACCAGGGACCTAAACATAATTAAACTATAGACACAGGGGCTAGCACGTGAAAACACCGGAAATGGACTGCGGGTACTAATTCTAGGAAGCTCAGGGGTCAAAATGGAGGGAAAGGACCTGTATGCGAATACTTTTGAACTAGAGATGGACGGCAGGTTAATTCCTCAAAAAGGCAGGGGCTCTTTAACAAAACTGCCACAGCTGAAGGGGGTATCTTCTAATCTGGGCGGTTGGATCTGAATCGCACGGTTCGGATGCATTCCGGTCGGACGGTCCGATCTGAACAGCGGGGTTCGGACGGTCCGATCTGGATCGGACTGGTCCGATCTAGTTGGGCTCGCGGGGGCGGCGGGTCTGCACGGCGGCGCACGCCGGCGACGGCGTCGCGACTTCGGGTGCGGCCTACGGTTCATGATTGCTAGCGTAAGAGGGAGAGGGAACGTGCTGATGCTCACCGAGGGCTCGAACTGGCCGGAGAAATAGCGCAAGATGGTCGGCGACGAGGTCCGAGCGGTGGAACAGGCGGCGCTCATGGGGAAGGCTGCTGCAGAGGGGCTCGAAGTCCCTTGGACATGCGGATCGGTCGGGGAACTCCCTGCGGAGGTAACCAGGGGGTTAAGACGGATCAGGATGCAACGACGATGAGGAATTCCGACGGCGGAGCGGCTCACCGTCGAAGGTTCCTTCGGGAAATTCGGTTGATGCCGAGGCGTAGAGCTTCGATGCTGGGCTCGTGGAGCTTCGGGATGGCGAGAGGGAGCGGACCCGGGGGTTATGGTGGTCCGGGGTGCAGCGGAACGGCCGGTCGGCGGTGAGGCTGAGGCGTCTGCGCGGCGGAGGGAAGAAGGAGGCGGCGGCGCTGCGGGTCTCCAGAGGTGCTGCTGTGGCTAGGTTTAGGGTTCTAGGGCGCGGAACCTTCTTGTAGGGCAGCGGCCCACATTGGCGTGCGGGCCCGAAGCGAGAGAGCTCGCCGGAAGTTTCGGGGGCCGTTGCGTGTGACACTCAGGTAATTAGCTTGGTCACACCTTAGAGTTTTGGTATGCTTTTATGTCCAAAGTATGGCAATGTGAGTTTTATGTATGCAATGTTATGGAAAAAGTGATGTTTGTGTAATTAATTTTTACTAGAGGTCCTTCTATGCAAAATGGGTGGAGATAGCGGGAAAAGTTTAAAAGCATAAGGGTTATTTTGCAAAAAAGTGATATCTGTGGTTAAATGGCAAAAATAAGTGAAATTACCCTTGGGCATATATGTAAAAGTAATTTTACCATGGGATTTACATAAAATGTGAAATTTTTACTAAGTCTATTTAATTTCCAAAACTATTGCTCAAATGCAGATGAACCTTAAAGAGAAGTTGTAGAGTTTGAAAAACCATGCACTTTTGCTTTTTGGACCATCTTCATTTGAGCACTGGTTTAAAAGTTGCAAGCCCTTTACAGTAAGGTCCCTTCTTTTCCCTGAATTCACAGATCAGTCCCTGGTTCAGTTCTCCCCCCCCCTTCTTCCTCCCTGCGTCCTGCTCCTCTGTTCTGCGCCGCTGCACGTCTGGTGCTCCTGCCGCCGGCGCAGCACATCACCCTTGGCCGCCGTCGTCCATCCCCCTGCTCTCCCCTGCCCACGCGTCACTCCCCCGCTCCCCCACCGCTCTAGCTTTCCCCTGCTGGCGCCCTGCCCGTGCGCCACGGCGCCTGCGCACTGCCAGCACTGCACGCCAGAGTTACTGCCGCCGCCGCAAAACCCCCGTGGGCAAGCCTTATTCCCCCCCCTCTCTTCTGCTCTGTGGCGCCAGCGGCTCGCCATCACCCCGTTTGCCTATAAAACGACGCCCCAGACCCTCCCCGCGCGCGTATAGGAGCTTGCCGCCTCCATTGATGCCGCCGTGAGCTCGGGTCGCCGTGGAACTTCCCCCTCCGCTCTTTTCCTTCCCAAATCGACCGCACCGTAAGCTTCCCCGTGCCCCACCGCACCTCCCCAGCCAATCCTTTTCCTCCTCCGCATGCCGGAATCCCATCCCCACCGTGCGCCTCCGGCCGCCGGTCCGGCCCTCCGTGGGCAGCTCGTCTCCGGCCATCCCGAGCCTCCCCAAGACCACCCACAGGTAGCCCAAGACCTCCTCGTGCTCTCCCTCCCTTTCCCCCTCACCGCCGGCGACTTCCCCGGCCGGAATTTGACCGGACCCAAGCTCCTCCCCGCCGGCCATGGCTGTTGGACTTGATTGCTTTGATTGTTTTTCTTCCAGGGGGTTATCTGCTAAATGTAAGGACTGTTTTGTAAAGGGTGACTGTTATTTCATGTGAGCGTCTTTCCTGTCTTGTAAAATTCGTAGTAATTCATAGAAAAATCCAAAAATGGCAAAACTAGTTTTGTTAGAAACTAGATTTCAAACTCTATGACTTTTGTTAATAGAGTTTAGTTTGAAACAAAATATTTCTACCTGTATTTTAAATCTAAGATTAAGGGGTAATATACACTTAACCTTGTCATTTCATGCTTGGTTGCTTATGAAGTTTGGTATAAATGTTCTATGAGCTCTAGATAATCTTGTACAAAGTTGCAACCTTAAACTTGTTTTAAATTTAACTTCTTTTATTTGAACTTTCAAATTTAAAATAAACCTAAGGTATAGCCTTCTCTAATTGGAATCTTTTATCATTCACTAATGTAATATTTTATAATGTTTAATATAGAATCAAATTTCTATAATCTTTTATTTAAAAGTTTTGAATTCAAATTTTGGTTCATTTCAAATTTAATTTAAATGTTTTTGTTCTTATTGCAATAAACTCTACTATATCTTTATAAATAATGTTTTAAATCTAAAACCTCTTTATTTTATGTATGTTTGTGTGTTAATTGGATAAGTTACAATATTTGAAATGTGAAATTTTAAATTTAAATTTCACCCCATTTAATTTATTGCATCTCATATAGAATCAATGACACTCGACGACGGGAACTACGAATTGGTCTCAGGACAAGACCAAGGCTTCCCAGAAGACCCAACGCAAGTCGTCGCGGGACTAACTGAAGCCCCGAACCCAAGTTCGGAAGCCTCTGACACTCCTACCTTCACCCCCACTCCAGAAGGCAAGCCCCGGACATATCCCACTACTTTATTTACACTGCAATCTATGTCTATCTATATTATATTTTGCATTAAGTCTAGGAATTGAAGTGAAACCCTAGATGCATGAATCCTAGGAATCCAACGTAATGCTTCCGAGTCCTTATCGGATAGTTGCTCCGCTAATAGGACCGGTAGAAGTCGAGTGATTTCCTGTCACTCGCGCGATATAGGAGTTGCATGTTTACATTCCTGCAACCACTATAAGGATGACGGACAGGGTCATGTGTTGTATCATGACCTGGAAGTTTACCCTGTCTGTTTTGATAAAAACTTTAAGGTCGAAATGTGTGGTAGTGGTGGCTAAGTTTTTTGAAAGTACTAACCACATACCGCGAAATATGGTAAGCGGTAAGCCTAGTACCCGAATAGCCCGGCAAATGGACTTGTCTCCACCACTCGACTTTTATTTTATGTTTACACGCACCGACGTGTGGGAGTACGTTCTGCAAGGCAGACAGGAATACGGGTTTTGTAGTCGCGCTACAAACGTATGTCCTGTACACATTGGGTGTGCGTATGGTCCTGCAGTCGCTTGTGGTGGCCCTGATCCATAACCCGGAATATGAGGGAAACGGTTGCTTCGGAATGCCCTGTTGGTATTCCAAGCGTGTGTGTTAGGTTTACCTTGCAAGGTTAAATTCGATTCGAATCGTCCGCCTCTCACGAGGATTGAGATTGCTTATCCCTTTTACCACATTGAGTAAGAAGTGGAACTAATGATGGATAATCTTGATGAATGATAACCACTACCTTGCTTGCTTAGTGTAGGTGCTAATCTAGAATAAATACTCAACTAGAAGATGAAAGCTAAAACTTGAAAGTAGTTCATACTCTTTGTTGCTTTTCAGCTGAAAATAAACCCAGAGCCTTTACAATGCCTTCATGAGTCTAGTTATGGGCTAAAGTATACCCAGCCCCGGGTAAGCCTTGCTGAGTATTAGAATACTCAGCCTTGCCAATATCTGTTTTCAGGTACGACCTACGAGAATCCCACGGACAACCTTGTGTGGTCAACGTCCGTTCCTTTTGGCTGGTCCGTGCAGTGGGACCCGTCCCCGGCCGGCACTGACCCTCCGGAGTGACACCAGGCCCTAGGCTAAGCTTGGCGTTCACCTTCGCGACGTGTGTAGTCACGTAAAAACTTTTTCTTCCGCTGTGAGTTTGGACAAGCTGTATGCTTGTCAATTGAACATGATTTGTATAAGTTTACTTATCTTTGAACTCGGTTTGTAATAACGTATGTATGACTGTAAATTAAAAGTTGATGAGCTATTCTGTGATGTGAACTCGCCTTCGTGCGAGGTAAACCTGCTTCGATCCTGCTGAACCGTGGTTGTATCGGGCGGAGACCCGACAGACCAAAGGATTGTTCCGTTTGAAGTGCGTTGGTCTGATTGCGATTGTACGGCAATCAATAGCGCACTTGAGCCAGAATAATTCGATCGGTTCTGCCACATTGCGCGGCCGGTAGAGGAAGAAGGAAGAAGGGGCCGACAGGTGGGTTCGAGCTGGGGAAATGACTGAGAAAGAAGGAATGACTGAGAATAGAAGGAATGACTTAGAATATAAGGAATGACTGATAATAGAAGGAATGACTGAGAATATAAGGAATGACTGAGAATATAAGGAATGACTGAGAATATAAGTAATGACTGAGGATAGAAGGAATGACTGAGAAAAAAGAAAGAATGACTGACCTACTTTCCTGTTTCCTCCCTTTTCTTTTTCAAACCAACTCGATTCTATTTGAATTCAACCCCTACGCACTCAACCAAATAAAACTTATGCACCAGCATGAATGCACAAACATGTTGAACCTAAAATAAATTTTATTTCTTTGTGAATTAAATTATAAATAAATGCAAGCTAGGCAAAATAAATCCTTAGAAAATTACTGGAGCCCAATTAAATTCATTATAAATCTCGAAATTTTACCTTAGGGTGTTACACCAGGCAAACACCGATGCCAAGAAGCGAGATCGTTTTCGTCGTGGCCTGAACACCAAGCTCAAAGAACGATTGAATCTTGTGAGGGTAGACACTTTCAACGAGCTGGTCAACATGGCCACTACTCAAGAAGATTGCATTTTAGCCCACCGGGCTGAGAAGAAGCGGAAGATAAACACTGGACCCTCGAGTGTTCAGCCCCCGAGGTATCGATTAATCCAGAATACATCTCCACGAGTCCCACCCCAAAACAATCAGTCAGGCAGATGGGTAGCTAGACCCCCTCAGCAGTCTAGATTCAACAGGCCACTAGTGCCTCAACCCCAACAGCCGCAGCAACAGTTTGGATTAAGGCCAAACTTTCCGCAGTTCAATCAGGGAAACAACAACAATCGTTGTTTCAATTGTGGCAATTCATCGCATTTCATCAAAAATTGACCTCAACCTAAGAAATCATTCCTAGGGCAGACTTTCAACTCGAGCAGCAAGGGCCAAGGCAAGAAGCAAACTATACAAGTCCGCCAAGGGAGGGTGAATTTCACAACTCTCTCCGAATCCCGAGGGTGCACCAATAATGACGGGTACTTTCACTATACACCATCAACCTGCAGTTATACTTTTTCATTCTGGTGCAACTCATAGCTTTATTAGTTTAAAGTTTGGAACAAAAATAGGCTTGGATTTCCATCCTACTAAAGGAGCATATATGATAGCAACTCCTAGCGGTAAAATTGCCTCAAATCAAATCTGTTGAAATGTGCCAATTCAGTTGGGTAGCAATCTGGTAAAGACAGATTTACTTTTGTTAGATCTAGAAGGAATGGATATCCTACTAGGCATGGATTGGATGACCAGGCATCGAGTATCATTAGATATCCCTTCCTGAGCAGTTGAGATAGACTCACCCCACTAAGGAACTACTATTCTCTATCTTTTACAACGGAAGTGCATCAACTCTTGTGCCTATGCTGTAGAAGGGATCAAGCTAGAGGACATCCCTATTGTATGTGAGTACCCAGATGTTTTTCCGGATGATTTGCTTGGGATGCCTCCGGATAGGGACATTGAGTTCGTTATAGAGCTACAGCCCGGCACAGCCCCCATCTCAAAGAGGTCATATCGTATGCCATCCAATGAGCTGGCAGAATTGAAAATTCAACTTCAAGACCTCCTTGATAAAGGTTTTATTCGTCCAAGTGCTTCACCATGGGGATGCCCAGCTCTATTTGTGAAGAAAAAGGACAATAGTCTAAGACTATGTGTAGACTATCGCCCTCTCAATGCGGTAACCATCAAAAACAAATATCCTCTTCCCCGCATTGATATCCTGTTCAATCAATTAGCCGGAGCCAAGGTATTCTCTAAAATTGACCTTCGCTCTGGATATCATCAGATAAAGATTAGGCCTAGTGACATTCCAAAAACGACATTTCCTACCAGATATGGACTCTATGAATATCTGGTTATGTCTTTTGGTCTTACCAATGCACCAGCATATTTCATGTATCTTATGAACTCAGTCTTCATGCCAGAGCTCGATAAATTCGTTGTGGTATTTATCGATGATATTCTGATCTATTCCAAAAACCTAGAAGATCATGCAGGACATCTCCATGTCATTCTTCAGAGATTGAGAGACCACCGTTTGTATGCCAAATTCTCCAAATGTGAGTTTTGGTTGGATACAGTTAAATTTCTAGGTCACACCATCTCCAGTAACGGCATATCCGTCGATCCGAGTAAAGTACAGGAAGTACTGGATTGGAAGCCTTCTACTTCAGTCCATCAAATCCGCAGTTTTCTTGGTCTAGCAGGCTATTATCATCGTTTCATCCCCGACTTCTCTAGAATAGCCAAGCCCATGACAGAATTACTGAAGAAAGGAGTTAAATTCTTCTAGAATGAGAAATGTGAAGAAGCATTCCACACCCTAAGAGCACATCTCACTACTGCTCCAGTTTTGGCTCAACCAGATAATTCCAAACCTTTTGACGTTTATTGTGATGCTTCGGGCATCGGACTTGGTTGTGTACTTATGCAAGACAACCGAATAATTGCTTATGCATCGCGAGCACTCAGGACTCATGAACAGAACTATCCTACACATGACCTTGAACTTGCAGCTGTTATTCATGCACTTAAGATTTGGAGACATCATCTGATGGGTACTAAGTGCAACATTTATACTGACCATAAGAGCCTCAAGTACATTTTTACGCAAGCAGATCTAAATATGAGGCAAAGATGTTGGCTAGAACTTATAAAGGATTATGATATAGAAGTATACTATCATCCAGGCAAAGCCAATGTAGTTGCGGATGCACTTAGCCGCAAGGCACACTGCTCTTGCTTATCAGTAGAAGCCTTCAGTGAAACTCTCTGTTGGGAAATGAGAAAACTCAATCTCGAGATTATTCCTCAAGGTAGTTTAAATCATATCGCAGTTGAGACTACACTTAAGGATAGTATCGTTATGGCACAACTGTGACAGTTCGTGTATTTGTAATACTAGATATATTTTGTTAGTGTGAAATATGTGTTTATTTGTATAAAGTTAAGTGTGTTTATGTGAAGTTTTTGAAAAATTTAAAGTGCAAGTAAAAAGGGTATTTTTGTAATTACAAAAAAAATCTAGGGTTGTTTTTGCAAAATGTGTTGTATGGGAGGTAATTTCGAAATATGGGAAGGGAGATTTTGCAAAGGTGTTTTTCTTATTCTATCCCCTGTAAAATTATGTAATTATCCGAAAGTTTTATTTGAAATGTGTATGTTGAAGTGTGTAAAAATTTTGGGTAAAATGGTAAAAATTAAGGGTGTTTACGTAATTTTATAAAAGTACAAGTCCTTTTATGCAAGTTTCTGATTTACAAAAGTAACTTTCAAAATTACTCAGGACTAAAGTGTAAAAGTGCAAGTCATCATGATATGTCATAAATGCTTGCATTTAGGTCCTGAATTTTATAAAGTTTCATTCTTTAGGACAAAAGCTATACAAATCCGACTTTTGTTCAAAGATTCACGTGTAAAAATATAAGTTTTGAGTTTTTGAACTTGAGCCCTAAAGCAATGTTGTAGAGTTTGAAAAACTCTCCAACTTTTGTTTTGGGCATTTCTTCATTTGGGTTTTAAATCAACGGGAAATTTTGTTTTACAAATAGGTTCCTGCAGTTTTCTGAAATTACGCATAGGTCCTTGGAGAATTCCATCCCTTCTTCTCCTCTGTTTTTCTTTTCCCTGGTGCTCCCTTATCCCCTTCCGATGCTATCCCCTTTCTCTGGTCACCGTACTGGTTCTTCCTCTCTCCCGTCTACCCTTCCTCCAACCAGTCCACAGGCAGGCGGGCGGGTGTGGCTGCGCAGGCCAGCAGGCGCGGCTCCTGGCGCGGGCAGCAGAGGGCGCGCTGGGGCAGAAGCCGCAGCGGGCGGCTCGGCCGGTGGGCCGCGGCAGCGGGCCCAGGCGCGCGCGCGCGCGGGCGTCGCGCAGGCGGGGCGGCAGCAGGCGCTGGCGGCGGGCGCCGAGCTGGGGCGGCGCTGCACGAGGAGGCGCGGTAGCGGGCGCGTGCGGGCGGCGCGCAGCGCGGTGCGGGCCAGCGGGCGCAGCGGCGGTTCGAGCGGAGGCGCTGCGCGGTAGACGGGCCCAGGAGCGGAGGGAGGCAGGCGCTGGGCAGCAGCGCTAGGCATTGGGGCGGTGACGGCGCGCGGGCTGTGGCAGCAGCGGGGCGCAGGCGAGCGACTCCCGGCGGTGGCGGCTCGGCTTGAGCGCGCAAGTGGAGCGTGCGCGCGGCAGGTGTGTGAGCCGAGCGGGCGGGAGCCGGCGCGAACAGGAGAGACGGCCGCGGTGGGAGCTGGGCGAGCAGTTGGCGGCTCTGGCTGTAGCTCGGCGCAGGAACACGTCGGAGCAGGAGTGTGTGGGCGTGGGCATGCGAGCACAGGAGCACGCGGGCGCTGGTGGCAAGCACTGGTGCGAGGTGCGCGGCATGAGCGGCGCACGGGACTGGTGGCGTGCAATGCGCGGCGTGGGAGCGCGCTGGCTCGAGTGCGGAGGCAAACCAGGCGTGCGGGACGCGCGCGTGCGCGGCGGAGCAGAGCGTGTGCGCTGGGCGAATGGCGCCTGAATGGGGCACGCGAGCGGCAGTAGGCGTGCGCGGCAGTGGCGCAAGCAGCGCGGGGCGTGAGCGCGCGCGGGAGCTGGAGTGCAAGCGCTGGAGCGCAGAGGCTGGACTTGCGCAGGCGTGAGCGGCACACGGGCGATGTGTGCAGGGGCCGTGCGCCAGGAGAGGTGGCCGAGCAGGACGACAACGTGCAAGCGTGCGTGTGCGGATGCGGGGCCGGCGGCGCGTTGTGGAATGGTTTGCGCAAGCTTGAGCGCGGAGTTCGCGGTGCGGGAACGCGCAGGCACACGTATGCGGAAGTGTCGACGAGGCTGTCGGTGATGGTGCAGGAAGGAGGCGGTCGCCAGTCTGGGACACCGCCATCAATGGAGCACGCCCGACGAAGACCGACGAATTGAAAGGAAGGATGCGAGCTCGCTCGCTCATGAGATGCACGAGGAGCGGCGAGCCGAAAGGAAAGGCGGCAACGCGGAGGTGGCGACCGGATGCAATGAGCTCGGAGGAGCCACGCACGGCGAGTTCCCTTCATCCGTGCGGAAGTCGAGGCAAAGAGGGTGAGTGTGGCGCGGCGAGGCGAAAGCGAAGGTCCGGACGGACTTGGACTAGCACGTCCACGGATACGAGCGAGAGTGCTCTACCGGTGACCGGCTCGACTCGATTCAGCAAGCGCGTGCGTGTACAAGACAACAGGCCATCTTCCACCCACGGCAACCATCCCAGACAAACTTCTTCATCATCCATGGAGTCTCGTCATCGTCGAATTTTTCTCTTCGCCGATCCTATCGCCACGGGACTTCACTTTCCGTCCGTTCTTTTCCATAACCAAGGTTTGCCCTGTTTCTCCGAATCTCCTTAATACCGGCGATTCCTTTGCCGGAATATCGTCATTATCTTCCTGTTATCCGTTTTCCCGGACCAGGGGCTTGATTGCTTCGTTTTAGAAAGTTCTAGGGTGTTCTTTGTAAAATTTCCAAAGCTTTACGTATTTCAAATCGATGAACTTCTACATTTCATAGATTTTCGTAGGAAGTTCATAAAAATGTAAAATCAGTTTTGTTTGAAACCCTAAGTCAAACACTACAAGCTTTATGTCATGATCTTGAGTTGAGATCTTTGATGCGTGGTTTAAGTCAAATATTAGGGAATGAATGTTTTATTGTGCTTTATATTGTATGCATGTGATATAGCTGGGAAATAATTATAGGATATATGTTTTAAATGGAGATGTGTGACAGTTAGTTAATCCTGTCACCCGAGTGCTCATATCTCTGCCTTCAAGACTTTGTCCTTGTCTTGATTGTCGTTTCCTTAGGGTTCTCTTCGTATAAAGATCCCTACTAATCCGTGTGTATCTGCTACTTAGCCAATACCTCTCTGCAACTATGCTTCAGTATTGGCTATCAGATCAGCCACTAAGCATCTGTTCCCTTTGAGTTTAGAATATTTCTGCGTAACAGCTGTCAGCCGATACATTTCTTGTGATATGCTTCTACTATCGGCTGGTTAGCTGATACGATTGTTACCTTTCTAGTATCGACTACTGCCGATACAAGTCTGTTGTTCTGTCCTACATCGACTACACAGAGTCGATGTATCGAAGAGACACACACAATCTTAGGGTTTTTACCATCGGCTGACCTAAGCCGATTTTGGTTGCTTTTCCATATCGGTCAAACGCGGCCGATCGATCCTTAGTTTACCATCCATATCCACACACCTCTATTAGCTGATTTATCGACTAAGAAATCGGCTATATATCTATCGGTCACATATCCTCAACCACATTTCTATCGGCTATACGTCACTCAATAGTTGTGCTGACGTAATCGAATCAATATAACCACACTTAGTTACCTAGAATAACACTTAAGCACATCTCAGTTAAGACAACTGTTTTAGGAATCATCCTTCTACCAAAATAATCGATGCTTTCATCGATCATCTAGGAACCCAATACACCTTTCCATCGGCTAAACCCTCATTGTTTCCAATCGGCTCTGTTGCAATCTTCAGCAAGTAGCCGATCATAATTAGATGTCCTCTTAAAGCTCTATCTAAGTTTAGTTTCAGATCTTTTTGCGTGTTAGGTGAATAGTGTGTTTTATGAATGCTAAGTTACAATTGTATTGTGAAGTAAGGTAGTGTTATGCGCACATTTTGAATGAAATGTTGCATTGCATGTAGATACGTCTACTTCTGCAAACGGTAACTACGAGATCTCCCAGAAGTCTACGGTGAATATTCCTGAAGACCAAATGAACGTCACCAAAGGATTAACTGAAGCTCCGAACCAAAGTTCGGAAGATGTTGATTTACTGACTTCAGACCCACCAGTAAAGGCAAGCCCCGGACATATCCCACTACTTTATTTGCACTGCAATCTATGTCTATTATATTATATCTTGCATTAAGTCTAGGAGTTGTAATGAAACCCTAGATGCATGAATCCTAGGAATCCAATGTAATGCTCCCGAGTCCTCATCGGATAGGTGCTCCGCTAATAGGACCGGTAGAAGTCGAGTGATTTCCTGTCACTCGCGCGATATAGGAGTTGCATGTTTACATTTCTGCAATCACTATAAGGATGACGGACAGGGTCATGTGCTGCATCATGACCTGAAGTTTTACCCTGTCTGTTTTGTTAAAAATTGATAAGGTCGATCCCTGTGGTAGTGGTGGCTAAGTTTTTGAAAGTACTAGCCACATGCCGTGAAATATGGTAAGCGGTAAACCTAGTACCCGATTGGCCCGGCAAGTGGACGCGCTTCCACCACTCGACTTTTATTTTATGTTTACACGCACCGACGTGTGGGAGTACGTTCTGCAAGGCAGACAGGAATACGGGTTTTGTAGTCGCGCTACAGACGTATGTCCTGTACACATTGGGTGTGCGTACGGTCCTGCAGTCGCTTGTGGTGGCCCTGATCCACAACCCGGAATATGAGGGAAACGGTTGCTTGGAACGCCCTGTTGGTATTCCGAGCGTGTGAGTTAGGTTTACCTTGCAAGGTTAAATTCGATTCGAATCGTCCGCCTCTCACGATGCTTGAGACTGCTTATCCCTTCTGCCACATTGAGTAAAAAGTATAACTGTTGATGAGATAATCTTGGTGAATGATAATATCTATCATGCTTGTTTAGTATAGATGCTAACCTAGAATGGCTAATCAAACTAGAATCTGAAAGCTAAAACTTGAAAATAGGTTATATTCTTAGTTGCTTTTCAGCTAAAACTAAACCCGGAACCATTACAAGCTTTCATGAGTCTAGCTATGGGCTAAAGTATACCCAATCCCGGGTAAGCCTTGCTGAGTATTAGTATACTCAGCCTTGCTAGTTTTATATTTTTCAGGTAAAGTCTTGAAGACCCTACTCTTTCCCTGCCTTGGCCCTGTGCTCTTCCAGACGGTTGGTCCGTGGTATGGGATCCGTCCCCGACCAACATTGGTGATACCGAGTGATGTCGTGCCTGGGCTTAGCATGACATCCGTCTTAACGACGTGTTGTAATCGTCGCGTATGTTTTTCGCTGCCAAAAACCATAGCTTTAATGGTTTGTAATCTTTTCTCTAGATTTGAAACTTCATACTTCTCTTGGAAACTCTTGTAATGTAATTCTCTGTGATGTAAAATGTGATGGTGATTGTATCTCTGGACTCACCTTCGTGTGAGGTAACCTTATTTGATCCTGTGTATCGGTGGTTTATCGGGACGTTACCCGACAGGCCAAGGGATTATACCGTTTGAAGCACGTTGGAGCCCTCGGATGTGGACTCGCGTACTTGAGCCGGTATAATTCAGGTTGGTTCTGCCACAGCTGGTATCAGAGCTATAAGGTTACCCTGGAGATACATTTTACCTTAAAAATGCTTTCAGTATAAAAATCTAACCAACAAAGTATTTGGCAAAACCGCGTTGAATCCGTTAAGGATTGTACTTAGTACGTAAAGCCCTAGGGTAATGCTTATGAGGGAAGTAGAGGTGGCTGTATATATATATATATGTATATATAACCCTAACTACCAGCATTACTTTTCTGTCAAAACTTAAATTCATGCACAACCCAATTTTACTTGTTGTAACGATAGCTTCGACGATGAGGTAAGAAGGTAAGGATCCTCAGCCAACTGAGGGAGCTTGGCCTTCCCGTCGGTGATGCGAACCGAACGCTGTTTCTCAAGCAGTGGCCTACTTGAGATGCTGCCAATGTACCAACTTCGGTTGACTACATTGGGAGTATATGGTTCGGCGCAGGATATGGCGATCGCTGTTCATATCCCCGCATTTTGCGGTACCCCCGTGAATACGTTATCTTGGTAACGTATGTTAACGTTGTCTGTACGGCGGTAATTGTACAGATGCTGTTTCTATAGTGAACAGTAATGATTGGGGACGCTTTCATGACATGCTGGCATGAAAGGTTCAATATATACATACTGTGTTTTCTGCAGGTACGCTAACCTCGTTACGTAAGTTTGAACGTAAGAACGACTAGTATATATATAGGGAGAGACGTATTTATATTGTGCCACCATACTTAACCACGTAAGACCAAGATTACTTGGCAGTTATTTTTGGTTGTGAGGACGTATAGAACGTGCATGCATCCTGACATCTTGGATTGATCTGATTGCCTTGGTTGTTACGTTGATGTACTGAAATATGTGCTTGTATCTGAATGCTTGCCTAGACTTTGTGTTAAAGGAGCCAATGTAAATTGCTAGGCTATCTTGGAGTTGAGAAAGTCTTTTATGAATCAAGTGGATGGGGTTATCTTTGAACCCTATCACCGACTTAGCTGGACAGCCAAATCAAATCCTTGATCTTGCTTGGAATCTGTTTCGGCAGAATCATTGAACTCCTCTTTTGGTGGTTAAACCTTGATGATTATCAGCAAACCCTTCAATCCATCATTCAATGATTCATCCGTCCTTTCATGATGTTGTACCTTATATTGTGGGCTATTCCGGTTACAACATCTGAAAGTTGCACTTTCAGTTTTTGCTCAGATAATTTAGAATAAATTAAAAAGATTTATGACAATAATTACTCTTTGGATATAATTCTCCCAGCAAAAGTCATGCATCATAATACATATTATCTTTGGTCAGTGCATGGTGTTGCATTATCATCGGAAATCCGTAGACTGACTAACGGGTGCGCTTTTAGTACAGCTTTGGGTTGTCTTGGGTTTCCTAAGTCTATCTTGTTGCTGTTAGCACTACAGGGTTGCTGTTTCTCTTTTGTGGTGATGTTTAATCACATGACCATGATGCCGTGTCGGAACCTAAGGCCTCATGTGCACTGCAGTCACATGATTGAGCCATTAGGAGCGCACTGGTGACTAGGTCTATGTGACGTAACCCCACTGCAATCTCTTTTTATGCAACCTTACTAGTGTCCTAACTTCTAATCTTTGTCTAAGGCTATAGGACTACCCAGGTGTTAGTCCCGAGAGAACGGTTGTAAGGCGCGAGTCCCGTGCATCATCAACTCCTGTGGGTATGCATCATGTTTTATGCATTCCCTACGTGCATACATCACAAGCATCATCATCCTTGCATCATAGTGTATGCATCATTCGGTCAGCATCATGGCAATTACATTGTGTCATATGCATCATCTCGGTCGTGCATGGGATCCCTCATCCTCATGTTGCATCATCATTATAATCATATATCTCAACAATGCATCACATTCATGGTTATATATCGAGCATTGCACTCGGAGTAGAGCATTTTGTCATTATTCTTTGATTGCATCGGCCTAAATAGGTATGTTTTGCAATAACATCATCTAAAATTATTCAGGTAGCAAACTCTGAGCAAGAATACTTCAAACATCACTTTGTCAAACCCTTGTACCATCCTTATTTTTATCCATGAGTTTTGCGATGAATGTCATCGACATTTATCGTCCTTATGTATAATCTCTTATCTTGTTAAACTCATCTATGTACCATCTCTTCATGCTCTCGTCATGCTCTCGTCATCACCCTCAATCTTCTCTGGTGTGATTGCTTTTGCCACTTTTGGTGTGTGATTCACTTCTCTTACCCTTAGAGCCTTTCGTCCGAATCTCGGGACGAGATTCTTTTAGGGGGGGAGGATGTGACAGTTCGTGTATTTGTAATACTAGATATATTTTGTTAGTGTGAAATATGTGTTTATTTGTATAAAGTTAAGTGTGTTTATGTGAAGTTTTTGAAAAATTTAAAGTGCAAGTAAAAAGGGTATTTTTGTAATTACAAAAAAAATCTAGGGTTGTTTTTGCAAAATGTGTTGTATGGGAGGTAATTTCGAAATATGGGAAGGGAGATTTTGCAAAGGTGTTTTTCTTATTCTATCCCCTGTAAAAATTATGTAATTATCCGAAAGTTTTATTTGAAATGTGTATGTTGAAGTGTGTAAAAATTTTGGGTAAAATGGTAAAAATTAAGGGTGTTTACGTAATTTTATAAAAGTACAAGTCCTTTTATGCAAGTTTCTGATTTACAAAAGTAACTTTCAAAATTACTCAGGACTAAAGTGTAAAAGTGCAAGTCATCATGATATGTCATAAATGCTTGCATTTAGGTCCTGAATTTTATAAAGTTTCATTCTTTAGGACAAAAGCTATACAAATCCGACTTTTGTTCAAAGATTCACGTGTAAAAATATAAGTTTTGAGTTTTTGAACTTGAGCCCTAAAGCAATGTTGTAGAGTTTGAAAAACTCTCCAACTTTTGTTTTGGGCATTTCTTCATTTGGGTTTTAAATCAACGGGAAATTTTGTTTTACAAATAGGTTCCTGCAGTTTTCTGAAATTACGCATAGGTCCTTGGAGAATTCCATCCCTTCTTCTCCTCTGTTTTTCTTTTCCCTGGTGCTCCCTTATCCCCTTCCGATGCTATCCCCTTTCTCTGGTCACCGTACTGGTTCTTCCTCTCTCCCGTCTACCCTTCCTCCAACCAGTCCACAGGCAGGCGGGCGGGTGCGGCTGCGCAGGCCAGCAGGCGCGGCTCCTGGCGCGGGCAGCAGAGGGCGCGCTGGGGCAGAAGCCGCAGCGGGCGGCTCGGCCGGTGGGCCGCGGCAGCGGGCCCAGGCGCGCGCGCGCGCGGGCGTCGCGCAGGCGGGGCGGCAGCAGGCGCTGGCGGCGGGCGCCGAGCTGGGGCGGCGCGCGGCGTGGGCCCAGGCGCAGGGCGGCGCTGCGCGAGGAGGCGCGGTAGCGGGCGCGTGCGGGCGGCGCGCAGCGCGGTGCGGGCCAGCGGGCGCAGCGGCGGTTCGAGCGGAGGCGCTGCGCGGTAGACGGGCCCAGGAGCGGAGGGAGGCAGGCGCTGGGCAGCAGCGCTAGGCATTGGGGCGGTGACGGCGCGCGGGCTGTGGCAGCAGCGGGGCGCAGGCGAGCGACTCCCGGCGGTGGCGGCTCGGCTTGAGCGCGCAAGTGGAGCGTGCGCGCGGCAGGTGTGTGAGCCGAGCGGGCGGGAGCCGGCGCGAACAGGAGAGACGGCCGCGGTGGGAGCTGGGCGAGCAGTTGGCGGCTCTGGCTGTAGCTCGGCGCAGGAACACGTCGGAGCAGGAGTGTGTGGGCGTGGGCATGCGAGCACAGGAGCACGCGGGCGCTGGTGGCAAGCACTGGTGCGAGGTGCGCGGCATGAGCGGCGCACGGGACTGGTGGCGTGCAATGCGCGGCGTGGGAGCGCGCTGGCTCGAGTGCGGAGGCAAACCAGGCGTGCGGGACGCGCGCGTGCGCGGCGGAGCAGAGCGTGTGCGCTGGGCGAATGGCGCCTGAATGGGGCACGCGAGCGGCAGTAGGCGTGCGCGGCAGTGGCGCAAGCAGCGCGGGGCGTGAGCGCGCGCGGGAGCTGGAGTGCAAGCGCTGGAGCGCAGAGGCTGGACTTGCGCAGGCGTGAGCGGCACACGGGCGATGTGTGCAGGGGCCGTGCGCCAGGAGAGGTGGCCGAGCAGGACGACAACGTGCAAGCGTGCGTGTGCGGATGCGGGGCCGGCGGCGCGTTGTGGAATGGTTTGCGCAAGCTTGAGCGCGGAGTTCGCGGTGCGGGAACGCGCAGGCACACGTATGCGGAAGTGTCGACGAGGCTGTCGGTGATGGTGCAGGAAGGAGGCGGTCGCCAGTCTGGGACACCGCCATCAATGGAGCACGCCCGACGAAGACCGACGAATTGAAAGGAAGGATGCGAGCTCGCTCGCTCATGAGATGCACGAGGAGCGGCGAGCCGAAAGGAAAGGCGGCAACGCGGAGGTGGCGACCGGATGCAATGAGCTCGGAGGAGCCACGCACGGCGAGTTCCCTTCATCCGTGCGGAAGTCGAGGCAAAGAGGGTGAGTGTGGCGCGGCGAGGCGAAAGCGAAGGTCCGGACGGACTTGGACTAGCACGTCCACGGATACGAGCGAGAGTGCTCTACCGGTGACCGGCTCGACTCGATTCAGCAAGCGCGTGCGTGTACAAGACAACAGGCCATCTTCCACCCACGGCAACCATCCCAGACAAACTTCTTCATCATCCATGGAGTCTCGTCATCGTCGAATTTTTCTCTTCGCCGATCCTATCGCCACGGGACTTCACTTTCCGTCCGTTCTTTTCCATAACCAAGGTTTGCCCTGTTTCTCCGAATCTCCTTAATACCGGCGATTCCTTTGCCGGAATATCATCATTATCTTCCTGTTATCCGTTTTCCCGGACCAGGGGCTTGATTGCTTCGTTTTAGAAAGTTCTAGGGTGTTCTTTGTAAAATTTCCAAAGCTTTACGTATTTCAAATCGATGAACTTCTACATTTCATAGATTTTCGTAGGAAGTTCATAAAAATGTAAAATCAGTTTTGTTTGAAACCCTAAGTCAAACACTACAAGCTTTATGTCATGATCTTGAGTTGAGATCTTTGATGCGTGGTTTAAGTCAAATATTAGGGAATGAATGTTTTATTGTGCTTTATATTGTATGCATGTGATATAGCTGGGAAATAATTATAGGATATATGTTTTAAATGGAGATGTGTGACAGTTAGTTAATCCTGTCACCCGAGTGCTCATATCTCTGCCTTCAAGACTTTGTCCTTGTCTTGATTGTCGTTTCCTTAGGGTTCTCTTCGTATAAAGATCCCTACTAATCCGTGTGTATCTGCTACTTAGCCAATACCTCTCTGCAACTATGCTTCAGTATTGGCTATCAGATCAGCCACTAAGCATCTGTTCCCTTTGAGTTTAGAATATTTCTGCGTAACAGCTGTCAGCCGATACATTTCTTGTGATATGCTTCTACTATCGGCTGGTTAGCTGATACGATTGTTACCTTTCTAGTATCGACTACTGCCGATACAAGTCTGTTGTTCTGTCCTACATCGACTACACAGAGTCGATGTATCGAAGAGACACACACAATCTTAGGGTTTTTACCATCGGCTGACCTAAGCCGATTTTGGTTGCTTTTCCATATCGGTCAAACGCGGCCGATCGATCCTTAGTTTACCATCCATATCCACACACCTCTATTAGCTGATTTATCGACTAAGAAATCGGCTATATATCTATCGGTCACATATCCTCAACCACATTTCTATCGGCTATACGTCACTCAATAGTTGTGCTGACGTAATCGAATCAATATAACCACACTTAGTTACCTAGAATAACACTTAAGCACATCTCAGTTAAGACAACTGTTTTAGGAATCATCCTTCTACCAAAATAATCGATGCTTTCATCGATCATCTAGGAACCCAATACACCTTTCCATCGGCTAAACCCTCATTGTTTCCAATCGGCTCTGTTGCAATCTTCAGCAAGTAGCCGATCATAATTAGATGTCCTCTTAAAGCTCTATCTAAGTTTAGTTTCAGATCTTTTTGCGTGTTAGGTGAATAGTGTGTTTTATGAATGCTAAGTTACAATTGTATTGTGAAGTAAGGTAGTGTTATGCGCACATTTTGAATGAAATGTTGCATTGCATGTAGATACGTCTACTTCTGCAAACGGTAACTACGAGATCTCCCAGAAGTCTACGGCGAATATTCCTGAAGACCAAATGAACGTCACCAAAGGATTAACTGAAGCTCCGAACCAAAGTTCGGAAGATGTTGATTTACTGACTTCAGACCCACCAGTAAAGGCAAGCCCCGGACATATCCCACTACTTTATTTGCACTGCAATCTATGTCTATTATATTATATCTTGCATTAAGTCTAGGAGTTGTAATGAAACCCTAGATGCATGAATCCTAGGAATCCAATGTAATGCTCCCGAGTCCTCATCGGATAGGTGCTCCGCTAATAGGACCGGTAGAAGTCGAGTGATTTCCTGTCACTCGCGCGATATAGGAGTTGCATGTTTACATTTCTGCAATCACTATAAGGATGACGGACAGGGTCATGTGCTGCATCATGACCTGAAGTTTTACCCTGTCTGTTTTGTTAAAAATTGATAAGGTCGATCCCTGTGGTAGTGGTGGCTAAGTTTTTGAAAGTACTAGCCACATGCCGTGAAATATGGTAAGCGGTAAACCTAGTACCCGATTGGCCCGGCAAGTGGACGCGCTTCCACCACTCGACTTTTATTTTATGTTTACACGCACCGACGTGTGGGAGTACGTTCTGCAAGGCAGACAGGAATACGGGTTTTGTAGTCGCGCTACAGACGTATGTCCTGTACACATTGGGTGTGCGTACGGTCCTGCAGTCGCTTGTGGTGGCCCTGATCCACAACCCGGAATATGAGGGAAACGGTTGCTTGGAACGCCCTGTTGGTATTCCGAGCGTGTGAGTTAGGTTTACCTTGCAAGGTTAAATTCGATTCGAATCGTCCGCCTCTCACGATGCTTGAGACTGCTTATCCCTTCTGCCACATTGAGTAAAAAGTATAACTGTTGATGAGATAATCTTGGTGAATGATAATATCTATCATGCTTGTTTAGTATAGATGCTAACCTAGAATGGCTAATCAAACTAGAATCTGAAAGCTAAAACTTGAAAATAGGTTATATTCTTAGTTGCTTTTCAGCTAAAACTAAACCCGGAACCATTACAAGCTTTCATGAGTCTAGCTATGGGCTAAAGTATACCCAATCCCGGGTAAGCCTTGCTGAGTATTAGTATACTCAGCCTTGCTAGTTTTATATTTTTCAGGTAAAGTCTTGAAGACCCTACTCTTTCCCTGCCTTGGCCCTGTGCTCTTCCAGACGGTTGGTCCGTGGTATGGGATCCGTCCCCGACCAACATTGGTGATACCGAGTGATGTCGTGCCTGGGCTTAGCATGACATCCGTCTTAACGACGTGTTGTAATCGTCGCGTATGTTTTCGCTGCCAAAAACCATAGCTTTAATGGTTTGTAATCTTTTCTCTAGATTTGAAACTTCATACTTCTCTTGGAAACTCTTGTAATGTAATTCTCTGTGATGTAAAATGTGATGGTGATTGTATCTCTGGACTCACCTTCGTGTGAGGTAACCTTATTTGATCCTGTGTATCGGTGGTTTATCGGGACGTTACCCGACAGGCCAAGGGATTATACCGTTGAAGCACGTTGGAGCCCTCGGATGTGGACTCGCGTACTTGAGCCGGTATAATTCAGGTTGGTTCTGCCACAACAACAGCATGACGAAGGGGTCAAAATCATCAAGCAGATGCTAGCCCAAGGAAAAGAAAAGTACAAGTGCTTCCGAGTGGATCACAAGGGGATTCTATGGTTCAATGAGCGTATTGTTGTACCGAAAGATCATCAACTTCGCAAGCAGATATTGGACGAGGCACATCTGTCCAAGTTCTCCATGCACCCCGGCAGTACCAAGATGTACCAAGACTTGAGACAAAACTTCTGGTGGACTCGCATGAAAAGAGAAATTGCAAAGTATGTCTCGGAGTGTGACATTTGCCAAAGAGTTAAGGCCAGCCACTTAAAAACTGCTGGTGTTCTTCAGCCTTTAACCATTCCCACTTGGAAGTGGGAAGATATTAGCATGGATTTTATCGTTGGCTTACCCAACACCTCTCTATAGCATGATTCTATTTAGGTAATCGTTGATCAATTAACAAAGACCGCCCATTTCCTTCCCGTGCATACCACTTACAATGCCAAAAAGTATGCTGAGATCTACCTAGACCAAATCGTTCGTCTCCATGGAGTGCCTAAGACGATCATTTCTGATCGTGGAGCACAGTTCATTGCTCATTTCTAGGAGCAACTTCAACATTCTTTTGGAACCAAGTTAATTCGAAGCTCCGCAAATCATCCATAGACAGACGGACAAACGGAAAGAATAAATCAAATCCTAGAGGATATGCTGAGAGCCTATGTAATCCAGTATGACAAGAATTGGGACAAATGCTTACCTTTGGCGGAATTTTCCTACAATAACAGTTATCAATCGAGTCTCAAAATGGCTCCTTTTGAAGTATTATACGGTCGCCGATGCCGAACACCTTTGAGTTGGTCTCAAACCGGTGAACGTAAAATTTTTGGACCTGATCTTGTCACTGAAGCAGAAGAAAAAGTGAAGACCATCCAGTATAATCTAAAAGTAGCCTAATCTCGACAAAAGAGCTATGCGGACAAATGAAGAAAACCATTGCAATTTAAAGTTGGTGATTTCATATATCTCTGAGTATCTCCTACCAGAGGTATTCAACGGTTCGGCATAAAAGGAAAACTCGCTCCTCGATATGTTGGACCTTTTGAAATTCTCAAAGTCTATGGACCCGTAGCTTATCGTCTTCAACTTGCTCCTCAACTAGCAGCCGTTCATGATGTCTTCCATGTGTCTCAACTTAGGAAGTGTATCAAAACCCCTACCGAGATCATCGATTCACAAGCCATCGAAATCGAATCAGATCTATTTTATACTGAGCATCCGATCAGAATACTGGATACCAAGGAAAGAAGCACAAGAAGAGAGACCATCAGGATGTTTAAAATTCAGTGGAACCATCACACCGAAGAAGAAGCGACTTGGGAAACCGAGTCATATCTTCAACGCAACGTTCCAGACTTCCTTAGAGCCAATCCACATATCTAATCATCCGATTTCATCTTGTTCCGGAATCTCAGGACAAGATTCTTTTTAGGGGGAAGGTTGTGACATTTCTGGTACTTGGGAGTAAGACACACTAGAGTTTGGTGTAAAGTTTATGTTTGTTCTTGTAAATGTGTTTAAAATCTAAATGCAAGTTACAGGGTATTTTTGTAATTATGGAAAAATTAGGGTTCTTTTGTAAAATGTGTTTGAATGAAAGGTAATTTCAAAATGTATGAAGGTTTGTGTTGCAAAAGCAAGTAGTTACTTTTAAAACACTGTAAGAAGTGGAATTAACCTAAGGTTTCATATGAAATGTGAAATTTAAATAGGTTTTATTTGAAATTGCATAGTTTGTTGGATTTTGAAATAGTTTGAAAACCCTAACTCCTTTGAAGCTGACCCTTAAAGCAAAGTTGTAGTTCTTTTTCAGATCTACACTTTTGATTTTGGGCATATTTTCATTTGGTGTATGGTTTGAAAGAAAATTTTACTTTACAGTGAATCCCTTGCACTTTTGGAAAATTATGGATAAGTCCTCATCGTCTTCCTCTCTCCCCTCCCTCTCTGTTTCACTGCTGCGCTGCCCGCCGCCCCCGCGCCGGCGACCTCCCTGGCCGGCAACTGCCCCCTTGCCGCCCTACCCGCACCAGCTGGCCTCCAGCTCGCCCGCCCGCCGCTCGCCTGACCCCGCTGGCGTTTTCCTCACCTAGCCACGTCGCACCGCCACCGCCCGAAGCCGCCACGTCGCGCCGCTGGCCGCCCCCCACTGTTCCTGGCTCGCCCGTGACTCCTCTTGGTCTTGTAGCATGTCCAGGAGCCCTCCTCGACTTCTTTTCCCACCTTGCGCGGCCGCATTTCACCTCCTCTTTTTCTTCTCCGCTCGACTACCTTCACCAGAGCTCCGCCGCAGTCCTGCTCACCGCCGTTAGCACCTCCGCCGCCCCACATCTGCAACCCAGTGCTCCCCTGGCAATGCCACATCCCACCTAAGCTTCCTAGCCAGGTCTTCTCCATCCTCTCGCGCTTATGCCGCCTAGAATGCCGCGCCAGCGATCCTCTCCACCATCGCCGCTCGGTCTCACCGTCGTCCCGCCGCTCCGCCCCCTCTTAGCCCTCGCCAAGCTCACCACCAGCACTACATTTACGCGTAGAAGCTTGCTGGCTACTTTCCTGTCGCCCTCCTGCATTCCGGCCACCGGAACGCCGCCACCGCTCTTGGAGCTTCGCCGCACCGGCTCGGACCTCCATCGAACCGCCGCCTCTGAGCCTTTCTTCTTCGATTCTGGTCATCCCCGAGTCCGCCGTGAGCCCCTGAACCTTTTCCACCACTTTCCCCTCGCCGCCAGTGAGCCGCCTCGCTGGAAGATGGCTGCCGTCGTTCGGTTCCTCTGTTCAAACTGACCAGGGACCCAATTGCAAGTCTTCTTTTCTTTCTAGGGTCTTTTCTGCAACAATATCAGTACCCCACAATTCAAATCTATCAACTTTGAAAACCTATAGAAATTTGTCGAAAAATCCAAAAATTGTCAAACTAGTTTTGTTGTACTCTAAGAGTCTAGCTTTGCAACTTTTGTTCTATAGTTTAGTTTGAAACTTAATGTTTTAAGTGTTATTTTAAATTTTAACAAAAGGGAATCTTGTATACTTGCATGCTAGCTTTATGTAATCTTTGGTATGCAACTTGTATGTGGCATGGGTGAACTTGTGTGCAAATTTCACCATTAGTACTAAACTCCAACTAGAACTCATTTAAATTTGTGCAAATTAAGCTTGAAATGAATTAAGATTATTCAAGCATATTTCTGATGCTTCCATGTTTAGATCTTTTTACCATATATCTTTCTGATGTTGAGTAATTGATAGAAACTTTTGAATAATTTATAGCACTGTTTAACTTAAGGTTTTGATTTAAACTTAAAATTTGAATTTAATTCAAATACCTTAGTTTCTTCTTTCAAAAATTTATGAAAATTTGTGGCAAGCTCATCTGATAGAAGTAAACACATTCACCAAAATTCAAAGCCAGAGCCCCTGTAGATTTCAAACTAAAAATAAAACCTGTTAACTTAAGTTTGAATTTGTTCATTTTTGTGCCACTAACCTATTAGGTTTAAAAACACGAAATTAATAGAAGCTTTGTATCAACTTCATCTGTGTGTAGTTAAATTCCTAACCTCAATACTCTTATGCTTGAAGTTATAGAAATTATTTATGATACTAGTAGAGTTAATTGGATTAATGTATAATAAGTAAATTTGAATTCTTGGAATTCAAATCCTTTGCTTTGTGGTGTTTTGAATGTGAATTGTTATATTGCAATCTTATCATGAAGAAAAGTTATTGACTGAATAATCACTTAATTCAAATCATTGCATATCATGTAGAATCAACGACGCTTGAAGACGGAACCTACGAATTGGTCCCGGAACCCGAGCAGGGTATATCTAAAGACCAAGTGAACGTCGCCGAGGATCTTACTGAAGCCCCGAACCAAAGTTCAGAAGTTGTTGACATTCTTGACCCTAGCCTCACCCAAGAAGGCAAGCCCCGGTGCATAACCCTGTTTTTCGAATTATGCACTTATTATGTTATATATCTATATTGTACATTAAGTTTTAGGAGTTGTAATGAAACCCTAGATGCATGAAACTCAGAAACCTATGTAATGTTTTTCTGAGTCTTTACCGAATAGATGCTCTACTAATAGGACCGGCAGAAGTCGAGTGATTTCCTGTCACTCGCGCGATATAGGAGTTGATTGTTTACCATTCTGCAATCACTATAAGGATAACGGACGGGGTTATGTACGATATCATGACTTGAAAGAATACCCCGTCTGTGTTGGTTTAAGTTTGATAAGGTCGCATTGTGTGGTAGTGGTGGTCAAGTGTTTGGAAGTACTAGCCACATACCATAAATATGGTACGCGGTAAGCCTATTACCTGATTGGCCCGGCAAGTGGACTTACTCCACCACTCGAATTTTGGTTTTTGTCGCACACGCGCACCAACGTGTGGGAATATGTTCCGCGTAGCGGATGGGAGTACGGCCATACAGTCACGCTGTAGGCGTACGTCCCGCACAGTGAATGTGCGTATGGTCCTGCAGTCGCTTGTGGTGGCCCTGATCCACGTCCCGGAATAAGATGGGAACGGTTGCCCGGAAAGTTAAGTTTCTGATCGTGTGAGTTAGGATCCCTTGCAAGGTTACGGAATTCGATTTAGAATCGTCCATTTCTCACGGAGATTGAGACTGCTTGATACTTCTACCATATAGAGTAATAACGGTAATAGTTAATGGAATAATTTTAATGGATGTTTAATATCTACCTTGCTTGACTAGTATAGATGCTTACCTAGAATGATTAAAAGAAACTAGAATCTGAAAGCTAAAATATGAAAGTAAGGACATACTCTTTGTTGCTTTTCAGCAAAAGAAAACTAGAGCCGTTCAACCTATCATGGTCTAGTTATGGGCTAAGTATACCCAAATGTTGGGTAAGCCTTGCTGAGTATTAGTATACTCAGCCTTGCTAGTAATATGATTTTCAGGTATGTCATTCGTGACCCAAGTTGATAGTCTGACTTGGCCCGACACTGTTCCGCTTGGCTGGTCCGTGGAATAGGATCTGTCCCCGGCCGGCTATGACCCTTCGGTGTAACGCCATGCTTTGGGCTGAGTATGGTGCCTACTTCTGCGACGTATGTAGTCGTGTTGTTGTTTTCGCTGCAAACTCTAAATACTGCCTGGTAAACTTGATGTTTCGAATAACACTTGTATAAATTTGTTTTAGCTAGGACGAAACAAAAAACCTGTGTAATAATGTTTAATTATCCTGTGGTGTAAAAGTTGCGAGCTATTGTAAGGCTGGACTTGCCTTCGTGCGAGGTAAACCTACGTCGATCCTGTGTAACCGTTGAATCGGGCGGTGACCCGACAAACCAATGAGTTGTTCCATTTGAAGTGCGTTGGGCTTTCGTCGCCTGCCTAGCGATGACTAGCGCGCTTGAGCTGGAATAATTCAAGTGGTTCTGCCACAGTAATTGGCGATCTTGATTTGTTGGTGATTGCTAATGAAGTCGTGTCGCTTGCTGATGAAGCTGCACTAGTTTGTTGATGATCCCGACTAGTCAGAATCAATTCCAACTAGTCATTGGTGGTGTGAGTCCTGATCAGGCTGGTTGTGTAGTTGAAGTAGTCGTCGATGGATCACCGAGTGCCCTGGCGATGGTGAAGTAGTCGTCGAGGAGTCGAGGATCCTGCCTTTTTTGGAACGGTGCTAGGCCCGACTGGTTGTCGGGGTTGATGGCGCAAAAAAGGTGGGCTAAGCCGGGTGGCTTGGAGGGCTCCGTGCCCTTCCGATACCCTGGCCTACCCTTCCAAGATTGTAGTGCAAAAACATAGGCTGGGCTGGGTACCATATGATGGGGACATCTCTCCTTTGCATACAAAGCAAGGACCGATCACTAGAGCACGTGCGCGACAGTTGTATCGCTAGGTACGTTCTAACCTTGTCAATTGTTTTTCAGAACTTACGCTTGGTTCTATGCATGTGTTATTGATTAGAAATAATGGAGAGGACCAGAATGGACTTGGAGAAGGCCAAGGAGTCAAGGAGGTGGAGTTAGGACGTCCACACCAAGGAAGAGTCCATGTCCAACTCGACTTCGACTCCACCTCGGATTCCAGAACCTGACTTCACCAAAACTGATGCCCTGGACACGTACGGAGTCAGATTTGGACGTTCTATATATGGTTGGAACCAAAATTTCATAGAGCTTCCAATGGCACCAGTCCCACCTCTAAATTCCTTCTAAGTTGATGGAAATCATTGTCACAATTGGGCATCCAGAATCTGTCAGGGTGCTGTGTCACCGTCTGTTGGGCCGTTGGCCCGTGTACCATGTTGGAGCCCGTTAGGGTTGTGTCCAGGGGGCTTGCATGCTTCTAACTCCCTTTTATTCAGTAGCCATCACCACTTTAGGGTTTGGATTTTGCTTAGATTCAATCTGTCATCAAACAGTGTCGCCGTTCATCGGTTTGTGAGACTTCATCTCGTAATCAAATCTATTTGATTGCATCCCCTGTTGTTGCTTGTGTTCTTGATTGCGTTTGCAGGGATAAGCCTTCATGACAAGGTCATTAATGTGACATGAGTGATAACCAATGGAGCAGTGGTGTAGTGATTGCAAGGTTCAGTACGTTTGGAGCCTTGGATCATCAACGTCGAGTTCTCCACCAATCAAGTTTACCGTACCTCTCGGAAGATCATGACTCATCCTCCTATCAAGTTGTATCAGTTATCAGGTTTCCCATAAGGTATACTCATGTGCCTTTAGATTTGTTTGTTTCCATCCTATAGTTCATAGAAAAGACAAAAAAAATTTTTACTCGTTCTGACCTACAACCCTCGCTCGGCCTTTTGCACAATTTAGTTTCGGAGTCCATAGTTTTGAGTTCGTGTCCTAGGTTGAGTTTGGTTGCTGGTTTAGATTTGTTTTAGTTCAATTTTTTTCTTCCATCCGCTGCCATCTACAAAAAATTAATATACAGAAACTTTTCCATCCACCACCGATCCACCTATTCGTATCCGATCTAGTTTCCACCGCCACAAAACCTAATCCGGAGAGTCCTCCTTAAAATGGGCATAACTTTTCGCTCAGAACTCTGATTGAGGTGAATTTTTTTTCAAGAAAGCTCTTGAAAAGTTGCACATAAAATTCGCTGACTATGGTGGGTAGGGCGTTCTCAAAAAAATAAAAAAATCAGGAAGGCACTCGATTCGAGCTCCGAAGTCCAGCATCGGTTTTTCCAAACGCTCCTGAATTTGTACCGATCACATTTTGCATCGGTTTGAGCTGATATTTGGTGTTGTTGATTCCCATGTGCCCCTGGTTGAGAAAAAAATATCAAAAAATAAAAGAAAAAAAACAAAAATTTGATTCTACTAGTGCTAAAAGACAAAATAGGGGTATATTGCTGCTTTTCTGTATGAGCTGCTGGTAGGGATGTCAATGGAGCCCCGAAACCCGATTACCCATGGGGAATTCCTCTATTAGTGTTCGGGTATGGGAAAAAATCAATCCCCATGGGTACAGATTTGGGATAAATTCTTCCCCCATCGGGTATCGCGGGTACGGGTATGGGTGGGTAACATCCGAACCCGATTACCCATGGAGAATACATACCCATAAGAATTACACAAGTGACCTAACCCAATAGGCCAATACGCAGCTGCAGCAGCTAAAACAAGGTACTAAAAGTGTAGAAGAATACTATCAAGAGCTGCAAATGGGCATGCTACGCTGCAATTTAGAGGATGATGTGGAACCTGCTATGGCTAGATTTTTGGGCAGGTTAAACCGGAAAATTCAGGACATCCTTACCTATAAAGAGTACACTAAAATAACCCGTTTGTTCCATCTTGCTTGCAAAGCTGAAAGGGAAGTGCAGGGACGACGTGCAAGTACCAGGACTAACATTTCTGCAGGGAGGAATTTTTCCACGCAGCCCCACTCAAGCATTCCATCAACTGGACGTGCTGCTGCACCTTATTCATCGTCAGCTCGAACAGCAGCCCCACCTTCTAGCGACAAGACTCGTGACAACCCTTCAAATTCAGCAGCAAAGACAACGCAAAAACCTGCTGCAACCACTTCATCGGTGGCATCCACAAGTAGAACAAGAGATGTTCAGTGCCACCGCTGCAAGGGATTTGGACATGTCATGCGTGACTGCCCAAGCAAGCGTGTTTTGGTGGTCAAAAATGATGGTGAGTACTCATCTACTAGTGAACTTGATGAAGATATACTTGCATTGCTTGTGGCTGACCATGCAGGAAGTGAGGGCTGCTCGGAAGAACATATTAATGCAGCTGAAGCCGACCGCTATGAGAGCCTAATCGCGCAGCGTGTGCTGAGCGCACAAATGGAGAAAGCGGAGCAAAATCAGCGGCACACATTGTTCCAAACAAAGTGTGTCATCAAAGAGCTTTCGTGTCGAGTGATCATCGATGGAGGTAGCTGCAACAACTTGGCCAGCAGCGACATGGTGGAGAAGCTTGTGCTAACCACCCAACCACACCCGCATCCATATTGCATTCAATGGCTGAATAACACCGGTAAGGCAAAGGTAACAAAACTTGTGCGAATTAATCTTGCCATCGGATCCTACAAAGATGTTGTTGAATGTGATGTTGTGCCAATGCAAGCATGTAGTATTCTGCTAGGAAGGCCATGGCAATTTGATAAAGATTCTATGCATCATTGTAGATCAAATCAGTATTCCTTCCAATACCATGATAAAAGGATTGTGTTGCATCCAATGTCTCCTGAAGCAATTTTAAAAGATGAACTTACTAGAGCTAGTAAAATGAAGAATCAAGAACAGGCTAAAAGTGAAAATCAGATTGTGGCAAATGAACTTGAGAAGCACAAAAAGAGAAGTGGCAAATCTGTTCATGATAACAGAAATGAGATCAAGCTGAAAGGGGCATGTTTCATTGCTGCTAAATCTGATTTGGATGAGATTGATGCTACCACTGCTGTGTTGCTATGCCTTGATTTGCAGACAAACCTTGTTTTCACTTCAGGACATACCTCTTTCCTTGCCCCCTGTTGTCACTAATCTTTTGCAGGAGTATGCAGATGTTTTTCCAAAGGAGGTGCCACCGGGGCTGCCACCAATTCGTGGGATTGAGCACCAGATTGACCTTATTCCTGGGGCCTCCTTGCCCAATCGTGCACCATACAGGACCAACCCTGAAGAAACTAAAGAAATTCAGCGCCAAGTGCAAGAATTGCTCGACAAAGGTTACATGCGTGAGGAAGATTGCAGATTTGAAACCATATTTGGGTGAGGAAGATGAACTTGAGTCGAGGACGACTCAAATGCAAGAAGGGGACGATGATGAGGACATCCCTCCCAACGATACACCCATGCCTACTACGCAGCAAGGACCAATGACAAGAGCTCGTGCACGAGAGCTAAATTATCAGGTAAACTCGTTCCTCGCTGTCCACAAACCATCATCCATGAATGGGGTACTACTAAATTCTTGTGATATTTTTCTTATTCTTAGGAACATGGGACATGAACCAGATTGGAGGGAGAGCAAACACGACAAGAAAGCATGTGTGGATGATCAAATCGGACCATACCAGTTCGGACCTCCAGGAAGGGGCAATTTCGGAAGGCCATAACTCTTAGCTCCGAATATTGTTTGAAACCCAGGAGTACTTGTTGGAAAGCTCCTGAAGTCTACTTTCAGATGGATCCAACCTCAAGATGAAATTCCAAAGGAGTTAAGCAGAATCGCCAAAATGACGTTCAGTCTTCCAGTCTTGAGCTGAGGCCCTTGTATAGTTCAGCCCACTAGGGGCCCATTCTAAGTTAGGGTTTACACCCCCCACGCCTCTTGGCTGCCCCCCCCCCCACCTATATAAACCACCAGCAGCCACCATTTGACGCTTGGGTTTTGTTTGGTTGTAAGTTAGCTGTTGCTACTTCCTTGTAAACGCGTGTGTCGATTAGACCACCCGATTTGCTCGATTCGGAACCCCAACTTTGTGTGTATCAGATTTATCCTTTGGGCAAGGTCTGTGTGCTGCTTGCTTGTCCCCTTGTTCTTACTTGTTCTTCGATTTGCTTGCAAGTTCAAAGTTGTTCTTGGCACAGCAAGAACAACACAAATTGGAGGCGGTGTAACTGTCGTTAAGGCGCAGCGCAGCCCTTGTGGTGTTGTAGTCGGGCAGCACAACATCGATCCTCCTCAAATCGCGTTATCCCCCACTCTCATCGAAAGATCGGGAGCAAACCCCAGCGGGTTCCATCACTTGGAATTTGAGGAACATTATAATGAGGTAAAGTATTATAAAGTGTTATTTTTTCTGCTCATGTAAGAGAATTTCTGTTTTTTAAGTGTTGTTTTTTCTGCTCATGTATGTAGGTTCATATATGTGCCTGCACCACATACAGCTGAGGTTATTTGTGAGGTCCTATATGACGCTTTGGTTGAATGGAATATTGATGAGAAGATCTCCACCTTAACACTAGACAATTGCACAACAAATAACTCGGTAATCTCTGATCTTATCAAGATAATTGGACCATCTAAACTTATGTTAGAGGGGTCTTTGTTGCATATGCATTGTGCTGCACACATTCTGAATTTGATAGTGAAGGATGGCTTAGATGTGATACAACATGCAATTAAAAAGATTCGTGACAGCATTGCATTTTGGACAGCCACACCTAAAAGAGTAGAAAAATTTGAAGAGATGGCTAAGTTTCTAAAGATCCATATAGTACACAAGTTAGGACTTGATTGCAAAACTAGGTGGAACTCTACATACAAGATGCTCACTATTGCTATTCCATATGAGGCAATTTTTAACCGTGCCACTCGTGTTGAAAAACTTTATGATTGTGCACCAAGTAAAGAAGAGTGGGCTTTCGCTAGGCAAGTGGTTGATAGGCTCAAGATGTTTGATGAGATTACCAAGGTCTTCTCTGGAACAGATTATGTGACTGCAAATATTCAACTCCTTAAAATTTGTGAGGCTAAGGTGAAAATTTCACATTGGTCTTAGTGTGGAAATCCTATCATAGAAGAGATGTCCAAAAAGATGATAGCAAAGTTCAATAAATATTGGAAGGATATTCAAGGACCAATGGGAATAGCAACTATTTTGGATCCTAGGTTTAAGGTTGATTATCTTCTTGGGTTCTTTGAGACATTGCTAGGTCAAAACAGTGATGAATGTGTGCCAAAAGTTGAAGAAGTGAAAGAATCTTTATGTGATTTGATGAAGCACTATGAGATGGAGGAGGATGAAGAATCAACAGAATCATCAGCTCCTCCACTTGACACTAGTTTGTTGTCAAAAATTAGTGCTCGTGTTGCTAGTCGAAGGCCAACGATGACAAGAGCTAAAACTGAGCTAGATAGGTACTTGGAGGATGATTTGGTCCATTTTTCAACTGAGAACTTTCAGATCCTAAACCGGTGGAAGGTGGCTGGTACCCATTATCCTACACTTAGAAAAATAGCACGTGATATATTTGCTATTCCAGTCAGCACCGTTGCATCAGAGTCAGCTTTTAGCACTAGTGGAAGGATTCTTAGTGACCATCGCAGCAGACTCACTCCTGAAATTTTAGAGGCTTTAATGTGTTCGCAAGACTGGATAAGAAATAATTACAAAGGTACTCCTAAAATTTATACAAGTCATACCTATTACCGTTTTTTGTTAACAGCATGGTTGCATTTTCCATTGTAGATTTCTAATTGTTGTCATTTTTCTACAGATGGTGCTGACCTCAATCAACAAAGCTTTTGGGATTGCTTGCAAGAGATTCAAGAAGGTGTCGAGGTGATCTGTCATCTATATTTGTTGTGATGATCATCCATATTTGTTTGTGACTCGTGAGCTTTCATCCATAAGAAATAATTACAAACTGAATATAATTCCTACCCTTTTCATGCAGGGACTTATACCGTGACAATGAGGACTGGAGTCTAGAAGATAGAAGATTGGACTTTGGAGGACATCAAGCCTTTTACTTGTTGTTTGCTGCAACTAGAGTTCGTTGAGAGATGCGAGCTGGTGTTGCTTATTTTGCTACTGGACAATTCCCTAGTTATTTTGCTACTGTCGGACCTTTGAAATGTGCATGCTGAATTATTATATATATTGCTGATACAGTATGTGTGCTAAATCGGGTACGGGGCCCCACGGGTATTTTATACCCGAACGGGGATGGGTATGGGAGGATTTTTGTACCCGTGATGGGTACGGGGATGGGGATGGGGATGAGTTTAACTTCGTGGGGACGGGTCTGGGGAGACAAAACCCGATGGGGAATTCCCCATTGACATCCCTAGCTGCTGGATACTTGCTGATACTGCCTTTGTTGTCCATCATCTTTCATCCTTGTTCCTTACTTGCTGCCACAACTGTTCTACTACATTTTTAGGCCAGCAACTAGGTCAAGTTCTTTGAACATTTATTCAGCATCGCTATTTGTTACTAACTTGTGTGCCACATACATATATTGCATTCGAGCCTTCCCAAGCTCCACCTTCTCCCGAGCAAAACAGGTACCCTTTGCAATCACACCCACTCTCTTCATGTTGTCATACCGGTCACTGTTTGCCACCTGCAGTGCTGGTAAGACACTGGTAAAAGCAGGGTAAGACGCATCTTACAGCTTGTTTTTTGCTTCCACTTCAGAGAGTGTAGTCATAGGGTTCACAACCTTTTGCCTTCATTTCTGTTCTTGTTCTAACCATGACAGGAAAGGTGCCGATGGACGAGACCTCTCCTTCTACACTTCCGGACGATACTGAGTGCGTGTCCCATATGGAACTAAAAGACATGATGCGAGTGACGACTGACGCTTTCAACAAGTACCAGACCACTACAACAGCCACCTTTCAAAGAATTCATACAAGTGGTGATGGTCTTGCTGCACGGCTGGATGCAGTGGAGGCTCGTTTTCCCCACCATACTCCACCCCCCATCGTCCCTGCTGCTGGTAGCCTTGCTCACAGCGACACAGAGTATGAGTTCGACAACGACGAGGTTGATGCACAGCAGCACCGTCGCCTTCTACGTCATCGTCAAGGTATGGGAGGTAATGGTAGACATCGTACTCATGCTCCTGAGCAAGATAATGATCCTTATGCTAAGATTAAGTTTTCTATTCCACAATTTTATGGATCTTATGATGCTGAGACTTACTTGGATTGGGAGATGATGGTAGAATAGAAATTTAGCTTCCATCTTGTTCCTGAGCGTCATAGAGTTAGACAAGCCACTAGTGAGTTTAAAGATTTCGCTATCATTTGGAGGAGTGTTTGCTACATATTGAGTTTGCCTATAATAGATCTATTCACTCCACAAATATATGGTTGGAACTAGAATTTCATAGCGCATCCAATGGCACTAGTCCCACCCGAAAGTTCTTTCTGATTCGATAGGAATCGTCGACACAAGTGGGCATCCACAATCTGTCAGGGTGTTGTGTCACTGTCTGTTGGGCCGTTAGCCCGTGTACCGTGTTGGAGCCCATTAGAGCTTCACGGGGTCGAGAGGAGTCTAACTGAGGGGTTGTCGTGGTGTGGGGATGACTGAGGTGGCCTATCCACGGTGAGCAGGAGGCGGCGGTGGAACTTGTGCTGGCCGGAGCTGTGGAAGACGAGGCTCGGATGCGGGAGGATGAAATTGAACGGGCAAGAGAGCACCAGTGGGCCACGGCGGTGCGCTGGTAGCACAGGATCGAGGCTCGGAGGTGATATGGGCGGCTGTCGACGGTGGCCAGGAGTGGCGGCGGGGTTCCGGTGAGAAGCTGAGCTCGGGAGAGGAGAATGCGGTGGTAAAGAAGTACGGCAACGAGTAAACAAGATCACGGAGTAGTCGTCGGGCGTGTTTTAAGGCCCAGAGGGGTGCTGTATGTGTGAGCAGGAGCTGGCAACGGCGACGAGGGGCGTGGTGGCCGGTGGTGGCTCAGGAAGTCGTGGCGCGCGCGGAAGAGGGCAGCAGGGGAGGGGAACAGGGACGGGGCAGGGGGAGAGGGACGCGTGGAGGTCGATCCAGTAGGAGGTGGAGGGATAGTGGCGGCACAGCGGTGACGGCGAGGGGCTCTGCACCGGCGGTGGGGGGGGGGGGGGGGCAGAGCAGAACAACACGTGCTCGAGGAAGAAGAAGAGAGGAGAGGGGTCCGAAGGACCTATGTGCAAAACTAAAAGATTCTAGGGGCCTCTCGGTAAAGAAAAGTTTCCTACTAATCTAAAGGTCTAATGAGGAAATGCCCAAAATGAAAGTTGTAGAGTTTTTCAAGCCCTACAACATTGCTTTAAGGTTCAAGTTCAAAAAGTCAAAGCTTATAGCTTTACATGTTAAATTTTGAGCAAAGGTGGAATTTGAATAGGTTTTGTCCTTACTGAGGTAGATTTCATGTAATTTTGGACACATTTGTAAGTTTTCATGGGATGTCATGATGATTTGTATTCTTACATTTTGGCCCTTAAGTAAACTTTGAAAGTTACTCTTATACTTCAATAATTTGCATAAAAGGACCCATATTTTTACATTAATCACATCTAAGTCCCTGCTTTCACATAAAGACCTATTTTTCTTAGGATTTAACCTATCTATTGCATTTTCTTTCCTATGGTCATATAAATTTAACACCTAGTGTTATATTTTTTCTAGGTTTTGATGCTATCTTCCATTCTTACCCAAATATCACCAAAGGACCTATATTTTACAGAATTACAATTATACCCCTATTCTTTTGTACTACACACATACACCCTAGCAAGCATACACTTTTTACACTAAAATCTAGTGTCTATATTTCTAATTACCTGAATGTCACAGGATAAGCCTTCGTGGTGAGATCATTTGTGTGACACGGGTGATAACAAATGAAACAATGGTGTAGTGATTGCGAGGTTCAGTTTGTTCAGAGCCTTGGATCATCAACATCGAGTTCTCCACCAATCAAGTCTACCGTACCTCCCGAAAGATCGGGACTCATCCTCCTATCACCTCCTACTTCCCCTCCCTCCACGCGTCGTCGTTTCCCTACCCGGTCTTGTTTCTCCCCCTTGCTGTCTTGTTTTGAGTGCGCCACGACCTCCCGAGCCTCCGCTGGCCGCCACCTCGCGGCCGCCATGTTCTGCGCGCATGCCCGCCTTATTTCCCTCCCTCTCCTGCTCAGCAGAACCAGTAGACGCTACCCGATCCATTTCGATCTCCTTTTCGTTGCCGTGTGCACCTTGAGCCCGAGCACCACCGCCGCTCTCCCTTCATCCCTTCCGGTGAACCACGGGCCGCCGTGGACAGCCACTCCCAGGCACCCATTGCCCTCACTGACCCCCTAACAAGTTTCCCCGACCTCCGCTCGTGCTCACCGACCCCCAATCGCCCTCCAATTCGGGTCAGAACACCACTGCCGACGAGCGCCGCTCGCCGCTGCCTCTTGCTCGCCGTGGGGCACCCCTCTCTGGCCTTCCTCAACCCCAATTGACCCCGCACCGAGCTTCCTCACACCGCCAGGAAGCTCCCCGACCACTTCTGTGACAGTTCAAGTACCTGCAAGCTAGGCACATAATTGGTTAGTGTGAAGTATGTGTTTGTTAGTGTAAAGCTTGTGTGTGTTTATGTGAAGCTTTTGAAAATTTAAAGTGCAAGTAAAAAGAGTATTTTTGTAATTATGGAAAAATTAGGGTTGTTTTTGTAAAATGTAATTGGATAGAAGGTAACTTCAAAATAAGTGAAGGGTGATTTTGCAAACATGTTTTTCTTACTTTATTCCCTGTAAAAAATATATATTTACCCAAAAGTTTCATTTGAAATGTATGTGTTGAAGTGTGTAAAAATTTGGGTAAAGTTGTGAAAATAAGGGTATTTATGTAATTTTATAAAAGTACAAGCCCTTTTATGCAAGTAGTTGAATTACAAAAGTAATTCTCAAAGTTACTCAGGACTAAAGTGTAAAAGGTGCAAGTCATCATGACATGTCTATCCAATCATTATGATGTGTCTATCCCGTCATCAAGACGTGTCATAAATGCTTGCATTTAGGTCCTAAATGTTATGAAGTTACACTCTTTAGGACAAAAGTAATTCAAATCCAACCTTTGTTCAAAATTTAATGTGTAAAGATATAAGCTTTGGGTTTTTGAACTTGGGCCCTAAAGCAATGTTATAGAGTTTGAAAAACTCTCCAACTTTCATTTTGGGCTTTTCTTCATTAGAGTTTTAGATTAATGAGAAATTATGCTTTACAGAGAGGTCCCTGTAATTTTCTAGATTTGCGCATAAGTCCTTGGGAGAATTCCATTTCTCCTTCTTCTCTGTTCTCCCTTTACCTAGCGCCCTTTCTTTTTCTCCCCACCGGCGGCATCTCTCTCTCTCTTGCCTCCATCCTTATCTCTACCCCGGCCGCCCCTCTCTCTCTCCTCCATGCGGCTCTGGCGGTGCGGGCAGGCGCTGGCGCGGGCACGGCGCGGGCGCCGGCGCGGGAGCAAGCGGCTCCGAGCGGCGGGCAGCTGCAGCTCGGGTGGCGCAGGGCAGCTCGGCTCGGCTCCAGGCGGCGCAGGGCGCTAGCGCGGGCGCGCGGGAGGCTCGCGGCTCCAGGCGGCGGCGCGGCTGGCGGCGGTGGCAGGGCGGGGCGCTCTGGCGCGCATGTATGGGAGCGGGCGGTGTTGGCGGCGCTGGCGTGGGCTTGGCGCGGGCGCGGGCGACTGCGGCTGGCGGCTCCAGTGCGGCGGGCTCGGTGGCGCCCAGGGCATCCTTCCCTGTGGGCGAGCCCGGGCCGCGGCATGCGATGGCACGCAGGCGCGCAAGTGCGGGAGGAGGTGCGGCGCAGTACTGGCGGCTCAGCGTGGACCAGCAGGGAGACAATGAGACCCCCGTGTGAAGGAGCTGCGGCACGGGCGGCGCGGGCAGCGCTGGAGCGCGGCGCGGGCTCTAGAGCGGAGCGCGGGACCGGCGGCAGCGTGCAGGCGCGCGCGCGGATGTGGAGGTGCTGCAGCGTGACGGTTCGGGGCGGACCCGCCCAAGTGGCAGTAGAGCCGCGCGTGGAGGACGTCGGAGGCCGTTGAGGAGAAGGCAGCGGACGAGGTCATGCGGCACGGCGAGCTGCTCGTGGAGGACTTAGAGGTGGCCTAGTGCGAGCAGACCACGGCCCTCGCGGAGGCAGAGAGGGCGAGTATGGCGCGGCAAGCTCGGAAGGAGCAGCTTCGCAGCGGCAAGGCGGTCAGGGCAGAAGCAACATGGCGCGGGTTCGACACGCAGCACAAGACCGGCGGCGGTGGTAGGCCGGCCCTGATGGCATCACAACAGGTGGAAAGGGCGGCGGAGTTGAGGACCCGGAGGTCTGAGTGGAATTGAACTGGCGCGTCCGCGGGTGCGAGCGGATGTGTTTTTCCAGTGGCAGCTCGGCTCGATTCCGCAGGCGTGTGCGCGTGTGAGGCAGCAGACCACGCGCACGCAGGCTGGGGGCCAGTGGTGCGGGAGCAGAACGGGAACAGCGCGCAGGAGATGCGACCAGGCGCGGCGGTCCTGTAGGAGGCTACGCGGGTGTGCTGATCGTGTTTCTGCAGCAGACGCACGTGAGCAGTGGAGGCTTAGCCCGTGAGCAGGAAAACCCTGAGGTTCGCGGAGGAGTTGGCATAGCGAACCAATGCAGCTCCATTGACTCCTCCCATAAGTCCACGACGTCCAGCAGCTCCTACTCCTCGCCGATCGTTCAAGCAAGACCAGCACCTTTTGATGTTGTATCTTATATCGTGCAGCTCGACGCGGGCGCGGGCGACTGCGGCGGGCGGCTCCAGTGCGGCGGGCTCGGTGGTGCCTAGGGCTTCTGTAACGCCCGTGTTTTTACCTTATCTAAATTACAGCACAAATCGCTCGCTAGAAATATTCTTTCGTCAAGCTCGGATCGTTCCTAAACCCTTACCGTCCGAACTCCTAATCGCCCAAAACATCGCTCGACCTTTCGCCGCCTGACATCCAAATTTGACCGCCATCCTTTTTCTTTTCCTCGACCCCCGCGACGTGCCGCGTGCTCAACCCCGCACTCGTGACCGTCACCGCGAATCCCGCCGACGCATTTGATGTTGTATCTTATATCGTTGGCTATTCTGGTTACAACATCTGAAAGTTGCACCTTGAATTTTTGCTCAGATGATTTTGGATAAATTAAACAGGATTTATGACAATAATTACTTTTTGAATACAATTCTCCCAGCAAAAGTCATGCATCATAACACATACCATCTTTGGTCAGTGCATGGTGTTGCATCGTCATCAAAAATCCGTAGACTGACTAACGGGTGTGCATCCAGTACAACTTCGGGTTGTCTTCGGTTTCCTAAATCTATCTTGTTGCTGTTAGCACTACAGGGTTGTTGTTCCTCTTTTGTGGTGGTGTTTAATCACATGACCATGATGCCGTGTCGGAACCTAAGGCCTCATGTGCGCTGCAGCCACATGATTGAGCCATTAGGGGCGCACTGGTGCCTAGGTATATGTGACGTAACTCACTACAATCTCTTTTTATGCAACCTTACTAGTGTCCTAACTTTTGATCCTCGCTCAAGGATATAGAACTACCTAGGTGTTAGTTATGAGAGAACGGTTGCAGGGTGCGAGTCATGTGCGTCATCAACTCATGCATCATACTTTATGCATTTCTTACGTGCACAGATCGCAAGCATCGTCATCCTTGCATCATGGTGTAAACATTGCATCATGGTAATTGCATTGTGTCATATGCACCATTTCGATCGTGCATGGAATTCTCCATCCTCGTGTTGCACCATCATTGCAATCATACATCTCAACAGTGTGTCACGTTCATGGTTATATATCGAGCATTGCACTCTGAGTTGGAGCATTTTGTCATTATCCCTTGATTGCACCGGAATAAATAGGCATGTTTTGCAATCAACATCACCCAAATCATTCAGGTAATAAACTCTGAGCAGGAATGTTTCAAACATCACTTATCAATCTCTCGTACTATCCTCACTTGCTATCCATAAATTTTGTGATGAATGTCGCCGACATTTATCGTCCTCATGTTGTGATCTTAGCTCTATGAAAACTTGATCACCTTTCTCTCTCTTCTCTCGTCAAACTCATCCATGTACAATCTATCCATGCTCTCGTTATACTCATCTTGTCATACTCCAACAGCTTTTACCATCAACATCAATCTTCTCTGGTGTGATTGCTTCTTGCCACTTCTGATGGGTGATTTGCTTCTCTTCCATTAAGAGTCTTTCGTCCTGAATCTCGGGACGAGATTCTTTTTAGGGGGGAAGGCTGTGACAGTTCAAGTACCTGTAAGCTAGGCACATAATTGGTTAGTGTGAAGTATGTGTTTGTTAGTGTAAAGCTTGTGTGTGTTTATGTGAAGCTTTTGAAAATTTAAAGTGCAAGTAAAAAGAGTATTTTTGTAATTATGGAAAAACTAGGGTTGTTTTTGTAAAATGTAATTGGATAGAAGGTAACTTCAAAATAAGTGAAGGGTGATTTTGCAAACATGTTTTTCTTACTTTATTCCCTGTAAAAAAATATATATTTACCCAAAAGTTTCATTTGAAATGTATGTGTTGAAGTGTGTAAAAATTTGGGTAAAGTTGTGAAAATAAGGGTATTTATGTAATTTTATAAAAGTACAAGCCCTTTTATGCAAGTAGATGAATTACAAAAGTAATTCTCAAAGTTACTCAGGACTAAAGTGTAAAAGGTGCAAGTCATCATGACATGTCTATCCAATCATTATGACATGTCCATCCCGTCATCATGACATGTCATAAATGCTTGCATTTAGGTCCTAAATGTTATGAAGTTACACTCTTTAGGACAAAAGTAATTCAAATCCAACCTTTGTTCAAAATTTAATGTGTAAAGATATAAGCTTTGGGTTTTTGAACTTGGGCCCTAAAGCAATGCTGTAGAGTTTGAAAAACTCTCCAACTTTCGTTTTGGGCTTTTCTTCATTAGAGTTTTAGATTAATGAGAAATTATGCTTTACAGAGAGGTCCCTGTAATTTTCTAGATTTGCGCATAAGTCCTTGGGAGAATTCCATTTCTCCTTCTTCTCTGTTCGACCTTTCCCTGGCGCCCTTTCTTTTTCTCCCCACCGGCGGCATCTCTCTCTCTCATGCCTCCATCCTTATCTCTACCCCGGCCGCCCCTCTCTCTCTCCTCCACGCGGCTCGGGCGGTGCGGGTGTAACACCCTAAGGTAATTTCCTTAATTTTTAATGAATTTATTTTGGGCTCAAATAAAATTTCCAGAGTTGTCCCTAATTTATCTCGCATTTAAAGTAATTTTATAATACAAGTAATTAAAATTTATCATAAGGTTAAATTGTTTGTGCATTCATGCTGCAGCATTGTTTTATTTGTGTGGGTTTGAATTCAAAATTATTTGAATTCAAATTGAATGGTTTGAATGAGTTGAGTGTAGAAAAAAAAATGAAAGAAGGAGGAAAGAAACCAGTCATCTCTCTCTCAGCCCGGCCCACTTCCCTCTCTCTCTTTCCCCCTCGGGCTCTTTTCCTCTCCTCACTTCCGCATGGGCCACCCGAGGCCCAGCAACTCTCCCCTCGTTCCTTTCTTCCGCGTGGGCCGAGCCCCGGTCCATTTCCCCTGCCCCCAGCCCGATCACGCCCCTCCCACCTCCTCTCTCTCTCTGACCGTTGGGTCCTACCCGTCAGCGCCGGTTTTCCCCCTTCTTCCTCCCCTCGCTACCGGCCGCGCCCAGCTCGCCGTGATCTCCGCTGGCAGTTCTCCCGAGCGTCCCCGAGGCTTCCGTTTTTTCCCTTAAAACCACCTCCCCCGCGACTCTTCTGCGCCTCATCCCCTACCCCTCAGCCGCCCAAACCCTAGCGCCGCCGCCACGGTTCCCTCCGCCGCGCTGAGTTACTGCTCCGTCGTCGACCGGCCGCCTCGTTGCAGCTACACCCCTGCAATTCTCCGCTTTAGCTTCGCCTGGTCACCAAGGTCGTCGCCAACCTCCTGTTCCCGACCCCTGCCCCGTATCCGCATCGGAATTTCACCAGGAGCCGACGCCGGTGAGAAGCTCCGCCGCTCGTTTGTCTCGCCGCCGGTGGCCCTTGGCTCGGCTTGACCCCCGTAGCACCTTCACAGGGGCTCCACGCGACGAATCACGGAACCCAGACGCTCGGAGTATCGCCGCATCGACCCTCCTTCGAAGCGCCGCCCGTGACCACCGCCGGAGCTCGCCATCGACGTCTCTGTGTACCGCGCTAGCCGATTTGAACTCTCGGTGAGCACTACGGCACCTCCCCTTTTCTTTTGCGCTAAATTTGGTAGGCTGTAGGCCGTCTTCGAGGACAGAACGCCAACGCCGGCGTGTCCCCGGCGCCACTCCGCCATGGCCTCACCCCTGCAGCCCAGCACAACCCGAACCAATCCCCGTTCTACCCTGCTTATGAGCCAGGCACGCACACACGACTGTTTACTAGGGCTCAGGTGCCAAAACCGCGGAGGCACGCGCATCGCCGGCGGCCTCTGCCGCACGGACCCGCCGCTGCCACCGTTCCCGCTGTCCAGAGGGCCGCCAAGCCCAGTTGATGCCCCGTGAGAATTGCGCATGGCGTGTAGTCCATCTTAGACCCAAGCCTGGGTCGAATCGACCCCCGAACGACCGGATTTGACCAAGTCCGGTGAGCCCCCGTCACGGGAACGCAGCGCCGGCGAGCAATAGCCGCCGCCGGCCCCTGTTTCCCTCCCCCTTTGGTCCTGGCCGTCCGATCCGCGACCAACGGATCAGATCAGAACCCGCGTACCATTTCGATCGCGCCGTCAGATCCAAATCCAAGCGTCCAGATCCACAGATACCCCTTCGCTTTAAGAGTTTAATCTCAGTCGCCCGATCTGGATCTAAGGGCCCAGAACAGATCTTACCGCTTCGGCCCTGTCTTTTTGCTAAAGAGCCCTCGCCTTTTCGGGGAATCAACCCGCGGTCCACCTGTAGTTCAAAAGTATTTACGATCAGGTCCTTTTCTTCTCGTTTAGGCCCCTGGTTTTTCTGGAAATTGAACCCGCAGTCCAAACCTCGTGTTTTCACGCGCTAGCCCCTGTGTCTAGGGTTTATTTATGTTTAAGTCCTCGATTTTTGTGCAGAAGCCCCTGGAAGTTAGGTTTTTCTTACAAATAGGTCCCTGGATCCTGTTTTAAGCGTAGTTTTCACGTTTTAGCTCCGTTTTAGGTGTTCTTTATATGCACGCGATCGTTGTAACGCGTAGAATAGCTTTAGACTAGTTTTGTGTGCTGTTTCTATGTAATGTTGTACTGTTTTCTTATATTTTGCTATTGTTTGTGCATGTGTGTATGTGTGGGCTATGCTTGATGATCGTGAGTAGACGTGGAGCCTTTGGACCAGTACCAGGAGCAGCCGTCTTCCGAGCACTTCGAGCAGCAGCCGGGAGAGTACGAGGAAGGCAAGTATAACACGAACCTCCTATCACCTTTAAATACAATTTCATACTGCATTTAATTCCGTATGCCTATAAGGATTTCCTAGCCACCTTTATATCCTTTATATATATCCTTTGGGTTGCATTTTTGGTTAGTTGTGCTAGGTTGCTGCGCTATAACAAATCTTGGTCCTTTTTAATTAATTTGATTAATGGTCTTATGCAACTTAATTCTGGAGCCGACCCTCTGTGCTGTGTGCTTGAGTGGTTTGTGCGTCCTTAAAAGATGTTTTTATTAGAAACATGGTTTAGGGGGCCAGCACGGTGCTTAGTGCTTGGTTGGCCACTCTCCATAAGGACCGGTTCATAGAGCGACAACCTGGGACAACCGCGCAACCACAAGACTGGAATGGGACGGTCTTGACTTACTAATTAGGTTGTGTTGGTTTGGGAGTAACTTACCTGTGTGGGCAAGAGGGGTGGTAAGCTTCAATGGTCCCTGCTCCTCTGGCTTGGTCTGTGCTGTGTGTCTTGTACCCCCGGAGGTGGGCCCCATCGTCGCTGATCCAGAATCCTTAGCGGTTACACCTTACCAATGTGATCCTTTGTAACGGTCTCGTAGTGTGCTTGCTAGCCATCTCACCTAAGGAAGTGTGATGAACAACTAGCGTAGCTTACGACTTGTGGGTAAAGTTGTGCAACCTCTCGAGAGTGTAAAACTGATATATCAGCTGTGCTCACAGTCATGAGCGGCCCAGATCCTCCGTCTGATTAGTGGGGTTATCAACCTTTGACGAGGGCGATTCCCCGGGTGGTTGGTTTGGGTGGATCTCAGTAGTTCTTAATTAATATTGATTAATTTATTATGCAATTGGGTTTATGGTAATTCATCCACTTGTAGTAACTAGCTTTAATAAAATATGCCAAGACTAAAAGCTAATGCAGTTAAGTCAGCTAACCTTAGAGCCTCATGCTCGTGTTATACTTGTTGAGTACGAGTTTGTACTCACCCTTGCCTCTCTACTCTTCTGTTCTATTTTTGGATATCTTCGACTGCTGCTCAGTACCCAGCAACGTGGAAGACTACGTCAGCGGCTTCGACGACTTCTAGGCGTTTGTCTCCCAGTCGACGTCCCTGTGGCGCCCAGCTTTTCATGTATTCATTTTATGCTTCCGCATTCCTTGAACTGATTCTTGATTCAGTTGTAATAAAGATATTCATTTATTAGTTTATACGCTTTTTATTCGTGACATGTGTTGTGATATCTTGATAATCTGTTGTATATATGCGTGACTTGATCCTGGCGCATATATGACTGCTCGATTTATGTTCTTATAAATCGGGTGTGACAGATTGGTATCAGAGCCGTGTCGACTGTAGGACGAAGCCTAGGTAGAATTGGTCGAGTTTAGGACTTCTTTTCTCTTGCTTGCCTCCGCAAATCCTCAACCATCATTTTTCTGCTCCTATTCCTTGAGTCTTAAGCCCTTGATTTGCTATCTCTCTCCTGTCCTTTCTGAGAAATAGCTTGAGTCTTCCGTAGACGTTGGCCTGAGTCGCCTAACCCTGTAATTTATAAGTTTAGGTTGTCCCGATAAAAATACGCTAGAACGAGTGTGTTGGTCGAGTAGTGTGATAAACTCGACTAATTGGTGAATATTGAATGTTTGTTATTGTGCAAATGTTTGATTTGGATTTTTGGTTGATTGCATAGTCCAGTAGTTAAAACGTGTTCATGCAAATCGACCTAACCCAACTTGAACTAAATAATAAAATTGAGTTAGAACGTTGGGGGAAAAACCTATATTCCTTTCTTTCTGTCATATCCTTCCGAAGCTTCATTTCCGCAGATGCACGATATCTTATTCTCATAAATTTCGTTTGTTGCAATCAGATGGTGAACACCAGGCGCACCGGTTCCGGTTCTGACCCGCAGGAGCAGAACAACCAGAGTACCGGTCAGCCGTTACCGATGCCTCCACCACTGACCCCGGAGCAGTTCTTCCAGCTCCAGATGCAGATGATGGCTAGCCTGAACAACACCGTTCAGGCTCTGCAGCAGATCCATGCTCAGCCACCGCCTCCTCCGCCACCTCAGCCCCGTGACAGGCGTGCGGATTTCCTGAGAGGTCACCCACCGACCTTCTCTCACGCCACGGACCCACTCCAGGCGAACGACTGGCTTCGTTCGGTGGAGCGCCAGTTGGTTGTTGCGCAGTGCGACGACCGAGAGCGAGTCCTTTACGCCGCAGGGCAGCTGCGGGGCTCCGCTCTTGACTGGTGGGAGTCCTACCCAGCTCGGGATCGCGAGGCACTCACGTGGGACCAGTTCCGTGAGCGTTTCAGGAACCATCACATTCCTGAGGGCATCATGAAGATGAAGCAGAAGGAGTTCCGTGCCCTTAAGCAGGTAAATTTGAATGAAAATCTCTGCGATTTCTTTCGAGCTTCGATCTACCCTTGATCTCTTTTCGTAAACCCGACAAATTGAGCGATTTCTATCCTTGTTATCTGTGTTCGTTATTTCAGGGATCTATGACGGTGACGGAGTACCGTGACTGTTTCCTTCAGCTTGCCCGCTACGCCCCTGCTGACGTCTCTCGTGATAGCGATAAGTAGGAGTACTTCAAGGAGGGACTGGATGATCACATCCAGTATGCGCTGCTGAACCACCGCTTCGACAACTTCAACCAGCTGGTTGATGCAGCCCTCAACACCGAGCGCAAGCGCCGGGAGATTGAGGATAAGAAGAGGAAGATGGCTCCATCCTCTTCGGGCAGCAACACCCGTCCCCGCTACCAGTACCCTCCACAGCAGCAGCAGCAGAGGCCGCCCCAGCAGTACCAGCAGCGGCAGCAGTACCCGCCTCGTCCTCAGCAGCAGCAGCAGGCGGGACAGGGTCAGAGGCTTCCAGCGCCTCCGGCTCCACTAGCTCAGAGGCAGGGAGCGCCCACTCCTCCTCCTGGGCAGCAGGCCGCTGCACTTCCTTGAGTGTGCTTCCACTGCGGCGAGCCAGGGCACTACGCCAACGTCTGCCCTCGGAAGGCGCAGGCAGGACAGCAGGGGCGTGCAGCACCGCCCAAGGCCCCAGCTCAGGGCAGGGTGAACCACGTGACGGCCGAGTCAGCGGCCGAGGCTCCCAACGTGGTTATTGGTACGTTCATGGTTAATGCCCATCCTGCTACAGTGCTTTTTGATACTGGTGCTACACATTCTTTCATCACCCAGTCTTTTGTTGAGCATCATGGTATTCCTACTAGCACATTAAAGAGGTGCATGATAGTATCTTCACCGGGAGGGCAGTTGAGGTCTCATGTCTTCTGTCCCAGAGTCAGTGTGGCCATAAGGGGGGTAGATTTTAGTGCAAATCTGATGGTGCTAGACACCAAGGGCGTTGATGTGATCCTCGGAATGGAGACTCTTGCTAAGTGGGGAGTCCGAATAGATTGTGCTCAGAGGACGGTTCTTCTGTCAGCACCGGATGGTCAGGAGGTCACTGTTGGAGCTACAGAGCCTTCTGGATTTCTTCATCAGATGGAGGCTAGACCCACGGATGGTATTCGCGTGGTGTCTGAATTCCCGGATGTCTTTCCGGATGATTTGCCAGGTATGCCGCCTGACCGTGACATTGAGTTTTCTATTGATCTCTTGCCTGGCACGGCTCCTATTGCTAAGAGGCCCTATCGTATGGCTCCTGTCGAGCATGAGGAGGTTAAGAAGACTGTCGACGAGTTGCTAGCTAAGGGTTATATTCGTCGCAGTTTCTCTCTTTGGGCTTTTCCTGTATTGCTTGTAGAGAAGAAGGATGGTGCGAAGAGGATGTGTGTCGATTATCGGGATCTGAATGCGGTCACTATCAAGAACCAGCATCCATTGCCCCGTATTGAGGATCTCTTTGATCAGCTTCAGGGTGCTTGTGTATTCTCGAAGATCGATCTTCGTTCGGGTTATCACCAGCTGAAGATTCGTCCTGAGGATATTCAGAAGACGGCATTCACCTGCAAGTATGGGTTATACGAGTATACGGTCATGTCCTTCGGCTTGACCAATGCTCCGGCTTTCTTCATGCATCTGATGAACAAGGTTTTCATGGATTATCTGGACACCTTTGTGGTGATATTTATTGATGATATCCTGATATATTCCAAGTCAGAAGCGGAGCATGAGAAGCATCTGAGGCTTGTGTTGCAGAGGCTCAGAGAGCACAAGCTGTATGCCAAGCTCAGCAAGTGCGAGTTCTGGATCGACGAGGTTCCGTTCCTCGGTCATGTTATCTCCAAGGGAGGTATTGCTGTGGACCCCGGAAAGGTGAAGGATGTGCTTGACTGGGTTGTACCACAGACGGTGAAGGAAGTCCGCTCTTTTCTGGGCTTAGCAGGTTATTATCGGAGGTTCATTGAGAATTTCTCCAAGATTGCGAAGCCTTTGACTTCCTTGCTAGAGAAGGGTGTGGATTTCTTTTGGACTGATGAGCGTCAGAGTGCCTTCGAGGAGCTGAAGAAGAGGTTGACTATGGCGCCAGTCCTTACTCTGCCAGACCAGAGCAAGAGGTTCACAGTGTATTGTGATGCTTCGAGGGATGGTCTTGGTTGCGTTCTGATGCAGGAAGGCAGAGTGATAGCTTATGCCTCGCGGCAGTTACGCCAGCACGAGCTGAATTATCCCACTCATGATCTGGAGTTAGCCGCAGTTGTGCATGCTCTGAAGATATGGAGGCATTACTTGTTTGGGCAGAGGTGTGATATTTACACTGATCACAAGAGCCTCAAGTATATTTTCACTCAGAGTGAGCTGAATATGCGGCAGAGAAGATGGCTAGAGTTGGTCAAGGATTACGACCTGGAGATTCACTATCATCTGGGCAAGGCCAATGTTGTAGCAGATGCTCTGAGCAGGAAGAGCTATGTTAACATGGCCGTGGCTTTTCAGATGCCTCAAGAGTTATGCGAGGAGTTTGAGCAGTTGAGTCTGGGTTTCGTGCATCACACCTCGGGTACATTGTTCGAGGCGGAACCCACTCTAGAGGCAGAGATCAGGCAGCATCAGAAGGAAGATCAGAAGCTGCAGGAGATTCGTGAGTTGCTCAAGATTGGCAAAGCTCCTCATTTTAGAGAGGATGATCAGGGTACCTTGTGGTACAAGGGTCGTATATGTGTGCCGGATGTAGCAGATCTCAGGAAGTTGATTCTGAGTGAGGCTCATGATACAGCGTATTCTATCCATCCAGGCAGCACGAAGATGTATTACGATCTGAAGGAACGATTCTGGTGGTCTGGAATGAAGCATTCCGTTGCGGAGTACGTGGCTATCTGCGACACTTGTCAGCGTGTCAAGGCAGAGCATCAGAGGCCAGCAGGGTTATTGCAGCCGTTGAAGATTCCAGAGTGGAAATGGGAGGAAATCACTATGGACTTCATCGTTGGCTTGCCTCGTACTCAGAAAGGGTACAACTCCATATGGGTAGTAGTGGATCGGTTGACGAAGGTTGCTCACTTCATTCCGGTGAACACTACTTACTCCGGTGCTAGACTCGCAGAGTTGTATATCTCCAGGATTGTCTGCCTGCATGGAGTTCCAAAGAAGATTATATCTGACCGAGGATCTCAGTTCACTTCACGGTTCTGGGAGCAGTTGCATGATTCGTTGGATACGAAGCTGTGCTTCAGTACTGCTTATCATCCTCAGACAGATGGGCAGACAGAGAGAACCAACCAAGTGTTGGAGGATATGCTTCGAGCCTGTGCTATTCAGTATGGTACCAGCTGGGATAAATGCCTGCCGTATGCAGAATTTTCGTATAACAACAGTTATCAGGCCAGTCTGAAGAAGTCTCCTTTCGAGGCCCTGTATGGTCGGAAGTGCAGGACTCCGCTGTATTGGGATCAGATTGGTGAGAGGCAGGTATTTGGTCCAGATATTGTTGAGGAGGCCGAACAGTTGGTACAGCAGGTGCGAGAGAATCTGAGGGTCGCTCAGACTCGTCAGAAGAGCTATGCGGATGTTCGTCGCCGAGATTTGACCTTTGCAGTGGGTGATCATGTATATCTGAAGGTCTCGCCGATGAGAGGAATCCGCAGGTTTAATGTACGAGGGAAGCTAGCTCCTCGATACATTGGTCCGTTCAAGGTTTTGGAACGGAAAGGTGAGGTGGCATATCGTTTGGAGTTGCCTCTCAATCTCTCGGGAGTGCACGATGTGTTCCACGTGTCTCAGCTGAAGAAGTGCTTGAGAGTGCCAGAAGAGCAAGCACCGATAGAAGGGTTGGATGTGCAGGAGGATCTGACCTATATTGAGCATCCGGTGAAGATTCTGGAGACATCTGAGAGAGTTACTAGAAATAAGAAGATCAAGATGTGCCGAGTTCAGTGGAGTCATCACACGGAGGATGAGGCTACTTGGGAGCGAGAAGATGAGCTGAGGAAGACATATCCCGATCTCTTTGCTAGCTAGCCTATCCGAATCTCGGGACGAGATTCCTGTAAGGGGGGTAGGTTTGTAACACCCTAAGGTAATTTCCTTAATTTTAATGAATTTATTTTGGGCTCAAATAAAATTTCCAGAGTTGTCCCTAATTTATCTCGCATTTAAAGTAATTTTATAATACAAGTAATTAAAATTTATCATAAGGTTAAATTGTTTGTGCATTCATGCTGCAGCATTGTTTTATTTGTGTGGGTTTGAATTCAAAATTATTTGAATTCAAATTGAATGGTTTGAATGAGTTGAGTGTAGAAAAAAAAATGAAAGAAGGAGGAAAGAAACCAGTCATCTCTCTCTCAGCCCAGCCCACTTCCCTCTCTCTCTTTCCCCCTCGGGCTCTTTTCCTCTCCTCACTTCCGCATGGGCCACCCGAGGCCCAGCAACTCTCCCCTCGTTCCTTTCTTCCGCGTGGGCCGAGCCCCGGTCCATTTCCCCTGCCCCCAGCCCGATCGCGCCCCTCCCACCTCCTCTCTCTCTCTGACCGTTGGGTCCTACCCGTCAGCGCCGGTTTTCCCCCTTCTTCCTCCCCTCGCTACCGGCCGCGCCCAGCTCGCCGTGATCTCCGCTGGCAGTTCTCCCGAGCGTCCCCGAGGCTTCCGTTTTTTCCCTTAAAACCACCTCCCCCGCGACTCTTCTGCGCCTCATCCCCTACCCCTCAGCCGCCCAAACCCTAGCGCCGCCGCCACGGTTCCCTCCGCCGCGCTGAGTTACTGCTCCGCCGTCGACCGGCCGCCTCGTTGCAGCTACACCCCTGCAATTCTCCGCTTTAGCTTCGCCTGGTCACCAAGGTCGTCGCCAACCTCCTGTTCCCGACCCCTGCCCCATATCCGCATCGGAATTTCACCAGGAGCCGACGCCGGTGAGAAGCTCCGCCGCTCGTTTGTCTCGCCGCCGGTGGCCCTTGGCTCGGCTTGACCCCCGTAGCACCTTCACAGGGGCTCCACGCGACGAATCACGGAACCCAGACGCTCGGAGTATCGCCGCATCGACCCCTCCTTCGAAGCGCCGCCCGTGACCACCGCCGGAGCTCGCCATCGACGTCTCTGTGTACCGCGCTAGCCGATTTGAACTCTCGGTGAGCACTACGGCACCTCCCCTTTTCTTTTGCGCTAAATTTGGTAGGCTGTAGGCCGTCTTCGAGGACAGAACGCCAACGCCGGCGTGTCCCCGCCGCCACTCCGCCATGGCCTCACCCCTGCAGCCCAGCACAACCCGAACCAATCCCCGTTCTACCCTGCTTATGAGCCAGGCACGCACACACGACTGTTTACTAGGGCTCAGGTGCCAAAACCGCGGAGGCACGCGCATCGCCGGCGGCCTCTGCCGCACGGACCCGCCGCTGCCACCGTTCCCGCTGTCCAGAGGGCCGCCAAGCCCAGTTGATGCCCCGTGAGAATTGCGCATGGCGTGTAGTCCATCTTAGACCCAAGCCTGGGTCGAATCGACCCCCGAACGACCGGATTTGACCAAGTCCGGTGAGCCCCCGTCACGGGAACGCAGCGCCGGCGAGCAATAGCCGCCGCCGGCCCCTGTTTCCCTCCCCCTTTGGTCCTGGCCGTCCGATCCGCGACCAACGGATCAGATCAGAACCCGCGTACCGTTTCGCTCGCGCCGTCAGATCCAAATCCAAGCGTCCAGATCCACAGATACCCCTTCGCTTTAAGAGTTTAATCTCAGTCGCCCGATCTGGATCTAAGGGCCCAGAACAGATCTTACCGCTTCGGCCCTATCTTTTTGCTAAAGAGCCCTCGCCTTTTCGGGGAATCAACCCGCGGTCCACCTGTAGTTCAAAAGTATTTACGATCAGGTCCTTTTCTTCTCGTTTAGGCCCCTGGTTTTTCTGGAAATTGAACCCGCAGTCCAAACCTTGTGTTTTCACGTACTAGCCCCTGTGTCTAGGGTTTATTTATGTTTAAGTCCTCGATTTTTGTGCAGAAGCCCCTGGAAGTTAGGTTTTTCTTACAAATAGGTCCCTGGATCCTGTTTTAAGCGTAGTTTTCACGTTTTAGCTCCGTTTTAGGTGTTCTTTATATGCACGCGATCATTGTAACGCGTAGAATAGCTTTAGACTAGTTTTGTGTGCTGTTTCTATGTAATGTTGTACTGTTTTCTTATATTTTGCTATTGTTTTGTGCATGTGTGTATGTGTGGGCTATGCTTGATGATCGTGAGTAGACGTGGAGCCTTTGGACCAGTACCAGGAGCAGCCGTCTTCCGAGCACTTCGAGCAGCAGCCGGGAGAGTACGAGGAAGGCAAGTATAACACGAACCTCCTATCACCTTTAAATACAATTTCATACTGCATTTAATTCCGTATGCCTATAAGGATTTCCTAGCCACCTTTATATCCTTTATATATATCCTTTGGGTTGTATTTTTGGTTAGTTGTGCTAGGTTGCTGCGCTATAACAAATCTTGGTCCTTTTTAATTAATTTGATTAATGGTCTTATGCAACTTAATTCTGGAGCCGACCCTCTGTGCTGTGTGCTTGAGTGGTTTGTGCGTCCTTAAAAGATGTTTTTATTAGAAACATGGTTTAGGGGGCCAGCACGGTGCTTAGTGCTTGGTTGGCCACTCTCCATAAGGACCGGTTCATAGAGCGACAACCTGGGACAACCGCGCAACCACAAGACTGGAATGGGACGGTCTTGACTTACTAATTAGGTTGTGTTGGTTTGGGAGTAACTTACCTGCGTGGGCAAGAGGGGTGGTAAGCTTCAATGGTCCCTGCTCCTCCGGCTTGGTCTGTGCTGTGTGTCTTGTACCCCCGGAGGTGGGCCCCATCGTCGCTGATCCAGAATCCTTAGCGGTTACACCTTACCAATGTGATCCTTTGTAACGGTCTCGTAGTGTGCTTGCTAGCCATCTCACCTAAGGAAGTGTGATGAACAACTAGCGTAGCTTACGACTTGTGGGTAAAGTTGTGCAACCTCTCGAGAGTGTAAAACTGATATATCAGCTGTGCTCACAGTCATGAGCGGCCCAGATCCTCCGTCTGATTAGTGGGGTTATCAACCTTTGACGAGGGCGATTCCCCGGGTGGTTGGTTTGGGTGGATCTCAGTAGTTCTTAATTAATATTGATTAATTTATTATGCAATTGGGTTTATGGTAATTCATCCACTTGTAGTAACTAGCTTTAATAAAATATGCCAAGACTAAAAGCTAATGCAGTTAAGTCAGCTAACCTTAGAGCCTCATGCTCGTGTTATACTTGTTGAGTACGAGTTTGTACTCACCCTTGCCTCTCTACTCTTCTGTTCTATTTTTGGATATCTTCGACTGCTGCTCAGTACCCGGCAACGTGGAAGACTACGTCAGCGGCTTCGACGACTTCTAGGCGTTTGTCTCCCAGTCGACGTCCCTGTGGCGCCCAGCTTTTCATGTATTCATTTTACGCTTCCGCATTCCTTGAACTGATTCTTGATTCAGTTGTAATAAAGATATTCATTTATTAGTTTATACGCTTTGAATTCGTGACATGTGTTGTGATATCTTGATAATCTGTTGTATATATGCGTGACTTGATCCTGGCGCATATATGACTGCTCGATTTATGTTCTTATAAATCGGGTGTGACAGCGGGCAGGCGCTGGCGCGGGCGTGGCGCGAGCGCCGGCGCGGGAGCAGGTGGCCCCGAGCGGCGGGCGGCTGCAGCTCGGGCGGCGCAGGGCGGCTCGGCGCAGCTCCAGGCGGCGCAGGCGCGAGCGCGGCGCAGGGCGCAGGCGCGGGCGCGCGGGCGGCGACGCGGCTGTCGGCGGCAGCAGGGCGGGGCGCCCTGGCGCGCGCGTACGGGAGCGGGCGGTGCTGGCGGCGCGGGCGTGCGGCTCGGTGCGGGCGCGGGCGACTGCGGCGGGCGGCTCCAGTGCGGCGGGCTCGGTGGCGCCTAGGGCTTCTGTAACGCCCGCGTTTTTACCTTATCTAAATTACAGCACAAATCGCTCGCTAGAAATATTCTTTCATCAAGCTCGGATCGTTCCTAAACCCTTACCGTCCGAACTCCTAATCGCCCAAAACATCGCTCGACCTTTCGCCGCCTGACATCCAAATTTGACCGCCATCCTTTTTCTTTTCCTCGACCCCCGCGACGTGCCGCGTGCTCAACCCCGCACTCGCGACCATCACCGCGAATTCCTCGAACCACGCGCAAGCAGGCTGGGGGCTAGTGGTGCGGGAGCAGAACGGGAATAGCGCGCAGGAGATGCGACCAGGCGCGGCGGTCCTGCAGGAGGCTACGCGGGTGTGCCGACCGTGTTTCTGCAGCACACGCACGTGAGCAGTGGAGGCTTAGCCCGTGAGCAGGAAAACCCTGAGGTTCACGGAGGATTTGGCATAGCGAGCCAATGCGGCTCCATTGTCTCCTCCCATAAGTCCACGACGTCCAGCAGCTCCTACTCCTCGCCGATCATTCAAGCAAGACCACAACACCTCGAAGAAACTCCTGGACCCTCCCCCCCATCGAGCCTCTTCGATCCCTGTATACCGGAATATCATTGCCGTGGCAAAGCCGACTACCGCCACCACGGGTCACCGTGAGAAATACTGTTCCGGCCATTCTCCACCCACTACAACCCTTCCCGGCAAGCTTCTTCGTCACCCACGGAATCTCATCACCATCGAGCACTTCTCACCGCCAATCCTGTTCATTGCAGGAATTCACTTTCCGCCCATTCTCCTCCACAACCAAGGCTACCCCAAGGTTTGCCCTGACCCACTGAATCTTCCTAATGCCGGCAACCCCTTTGCCGGAATATCGTCGTTATCTTCCTATTCTCTGTCTTCCCCGACCAGGGACTTAATTGCTTCGATTCAGAAGGTTCTAGGATGTTCTCTGTAAAATTTCCAGAGCCTTCTTTATTTTCAAATCAGTGAACTTCTACATTCCATAGAAATTCATAAGAAGTTCATAAAAGTACAAAATCAGTTTTGTTTGAATCCTTAGGTTAAAATCTACAAGTTTTATGTTGTGATCTTGAGTTGAAAGTTTTTGATTTGTGGTCTAAGTTAAATATTAGGAAATGTGTAACACCCTAATGTAATTTTCCTAATTTTAATAAATTTATGTTGGGCTTAAATAAATTATCCAGCGTTTTTCCTAATTTATGTGTAACACCACAAGACTGGAATGGGACGGTCTTGACGTACTAATTAGGTCGTGTTGGTTCGGGAGTAACTTACCTGCGTGGGCAAGAGGGGTGGTAAGCTTCAACGGTCCCTGCTCCTCCGGCTTGGTCTGTGCTGTGTGTCTTGTACCCCCGGAGGTGGGCCCCATCGTTGCTGATCCAGAATCCTTAGCGGTTACACCTTACCAACGTGATCCTTTGTAACGGTCTCGTAGTGTGCTTGCTAGCCATCTCACCTAAGGAAGTGTGATGAACAACTAGCGTAGCTCACGACTTGTGGGTAAAGTTGTGCAACCTCTCGAGAGTGTAAAACTGATATATCAGCTGTGCTCACAGTCATGAGCGGCCCAGATCCTCCTTTTGATTAGTGGGGTTATCAACCTTTGATTAGGGAGATTCCCCGGGTGGTTGTGGTTTGGATGGTTCTCAGTAGTTTTTAATTAATACTGGTTAATTTCTTATGCAATTGGGTTATGGTAATTCATCCACTTGTAGTAATTAGCTTTAATAAAATTTACCAAGACTAAAAGCTAATGCAGTTGAGTCAGCTAGTCTAGAGCCTCATAGTTTGTGTTATACTTGTTGAGTACTAGTTTGTACTCACACTTGCCTTTCTACTTTCCTGTTCTATTCTGGATATCTTCGACTGCTGCTCAGTGCCCGGCAACGTGGAGGACTACGTCAGCGGCTTCGACGACTTCTAGGCGTTTGTCTCCCAGTCGACGTCCCTGTGGCGCCCAGCTCTTCATGTATTCATTTTATGCTTCCGCATTCCTTGAACTGATTCTTGATTCAGTTGTAATAAAGATATTCATTTTATAATTTATACGCTTTTATTCGTGACATGTGTTGTGATATCTTGATAATCTGTTGTATATATGCGTGACTTGATCCTGGCGCATATATGATTGCTCGATTTATGTTCTTATAAATCGGGTGTGACAGATTGGTATCAGAGCCGTGTCGACTGTAGGACGAAGCCTAGATAGAAATGGTCGAGTTTAGGGATTTTCTTCCGCTTGCTCTGCTTCCACAAAACCCAAACACCCATTTTTGCTTCTATTCCTTGAGTCTTAAGTCCTTGATTGGCTGTCCCTCCCCTGTCTTCTCTGAGAAATAGCTTGAGTTTTTCCATAGACGTTGGCCGGGGTCGCCTAATCCTGTAATTTATAAGCTTAGGTTGTTCCGGTGAAAATATGCTAGAACGAGTGTGTTAGTCGAGTGGTGTGATAAACTCGACTAAGTTGTGAACATTGAATGGTTGTTATTGTGCAAATGTTTGATTTGGATTTTTGGTTGATTGCATAGTCTAGTAGTTAAACGTGTTCATGCAAATCGAGCCTAACCCAACTTGAACTAAATAATAAAATTTGAGTTAGATCGTTGGGGGTAAAACCTATATTCCTTTCTCTCTGTTATATCCTATCGAAGTTTCATTTCCGCAGCGGCACCATATCTTATCCTCATAAATTTCGTTTGTTGCAATCAGATGGTGAACACCAGGCGCACCGGTTCCGGTTCTGACCAGCAGGAGCAGAACAACCAGAGTACTGGTCAGCCGTTGCCGATGCCGCCACCGCTGACCCCGGAGCAGTTCTTCCAGCTCCAGATGCAGATGATGGCGACCCTGAACAATACTGTTCAGGCTCTTCAGCATATCCATGCCCAGCCGCCGCCTCCTCCGCCACCTCAGCCTCGTGATCGGCGTGCGGATTTCCTGAGAGGTCACCCTCCGACCTTCTCTCACGCCACGGACCCACTCCAGGCGGACGACTGGCTTCGTTCGGTGGAGCGCCAGTTGGTTGTTGCGCAGTGCGACGACCGAGAGCGGGTTCTGTATGCAGCAGGGCAGCTGCGAGGCTCCGCTCTTGACTGGTGGGAGTCCTACCCGGCTCAGGACCACGACTCTCTCACCTGGGTCCAGTTCCGTGAGCGCTTCAGGAACCACCACATTCCTGAGGGCATCATGAAGATGAAGCAGAAGGAGTTCCGTGCTCTTAAGCAGGTAAATTTGAATGGAATTCTCTGCAATTTCTTTGAGCTTGATCTATCCTTGATTCCCTTCATAAGCCTGACGCATTGAGTGATTTCTATCCTTGTTATCTGTGTTGTCATTTCAGGGATCTATGACGGTGACGGAGTACCGTGACCGTTTCCTTCAGCTTGCCCGCTATGCCCCTGCTGACGTCGCTCGTGATAGCGATAAGCAGGAGTACTTCAAGGAGGGACTGGATGATCACATCCAGTATGCGCTGCTGAACCACCGCTTCGACAACTTCAACCAGCTGGTTGATGCTGCCCTCAACATCGAGCGTAAGCGCCGGGAGATTGAGGATAAGAAGAGGAAGATGGCTCCATCCTCTTCGGGCAGCAACACTCGTCCCCGCTATCAGCATCCACCACAGCAGCAGCAGAGGCCGCCCCAGCAGTACCAGCAGCGGCAGCAGCTTCCTCCTCGTCCTCAGCAGCAGGCAGGACAGGGTCAGAGGCTTCCAGCGCCTCCGGCTGCACCAGCTCCGAGGCAGGGAGTGCCCACTCCTCCTGCCGGGCAGCAGGCCACTGCATTTCCGCGGGTGTGCTTCCACTGCGGTGAGCCAGGGCACTACGCCAACGTCTGCCCTCGGAAGGCGCAGGCAGGACAGCAGGGGCGTGCAGCACCACCCAAGGCCCCAGCTCAGGGCAGGGTGAACCACGTGACGGCCGAGTCAGCGGCCGAGGCTCCTGATGTGGTCATTGGTACGTTTATGGTCAACACCCATCCTGCTACAGTGCTTTTTGATACTGGTGCTACGCATTGTTTCATCACCCAGTCTTTTGTTGAGCATCATGGCATTCATACTAGCACGTTAAAGAGGGGCATGTTAGTATCTTCACCGGGAGGGCAGTTGAGGTCTCATGTCTTTTGTCCCAGAGTCAGTGTGGCCATAAGGGGGGTAGATTTCAGTGCAAATCTGATGGTGCTAGACACCAAGGGCATTGATGTGATCCTCGGGATGGAGACTCTTGCTAAGTGGGGAGTCCGGATAGATTGTGCTCAGAGGACGGTTCTTCTATCAGCACCGGATGGTCAGGAGGTTGCTGTTGGAGCTACAAAGCCTTCTAGATTTCTTCATCAGATGGAGGCTAGACCCACGGATGGTATTCGCGTGGTGTCTGAATTCTCAGATGTCTTTCCGGATGATTTGCCAGGTATGCCGCCTGATCGCGACATTGAGTTTTCTATTGATCTCTTGCCTGGCACAGCTCCTATTGCTAAGCGGCCCTATCGTATGGCTCCCGTTGAGCATGAGGAAGTTAAGAAGACCATCGACGAGTTGCTAGCCAAGGGCTATATCCGTCGCAGTTTCTCTCCTTGGGCTTTTCCTGTATTGCTTGTAGAGAAGAAGGATGGCGCGAAGAGGATGTGCGTCGATTATCGGGATCTGAATGCAGTCACCATCAAGAACAAGCATCCATTGCCTCATATTGAGGACCTCTTTGATCAGCTTCAGGGTGCTTGTGTATTCTCGAAGATTGATCTGCGTTCCGGGTATCATCAGCTGAAGATTCGTCCTGAGGATATCCCGAAGACGGCATTCACTTGCAAGTATGGGCTATACGAGTATACGGTCATGTCCTTTCGCTTGACTAATGCTCCAGCTTTCTTCATGCACCTGATGAACACGGTTTTCATGGATTATCTGGACACCTTTGTGGTGATATTCATTGATGATATCCTGATATATTCCAAGTCAGAAGCAGAGCATGAGAAGCATCTGAGGCTTGTGTTGCAGAGGCTCAGAGAGCACAAGCTGTATGCCAAGCTCAGCAAGTGCGAATTCTGGATTGACGAGGTTCCTTTCCTCGGTCATGTTATCTCCAAGGGAGGTATTGCTATGGATCCCAGGAAGGTGAAGGATGTGCTTGACTGGGTTGTACCGCAGACAGTGAAGGAAGTCCGCTCTTTTCTGGGCTTAGCAGGTTATTATCGGAGGTTCATCGAGAATTTCTCCAAGATTGCGAAGCCATTGACTTCCTTGCTGGAGAAGGGTGTGGATTTCTCTTGGACTGATGAGCATCAGAAGGCCTTCGAGGAGCTGAAGAAGAGGTTGACTACGGCGCCAGTCCTTACTCTGCCAGACCAGAGCAAGAGGTTCACACTGTATTGTGATGCTACGAGGGATGGTCTTGGTTGCGTCCTGATGCAGGAAGGCAGAGTGATAGCTTATGCCTCGCGGCAGTTGCGCCAGCACGAGCTAAACTATCCCACTCATGATCTGGAGTTAGCCGCAGTGGTGCATGCTCTGAAGATATGGAGGCATTACTTGTTTGGGCAGAGGTGTGATATTTACACCGATCACAAGAGCCTCAAGTATATTTTCACTCAGAGTGAGCTGAACATGCGGCAGAGAAGATGGCTAGAGTTGGTCAAGGATTATGACCTGGAGATTCACTATCATCCGGGCAAGGCTAATGTTGTAGTAGATGCTCTGAGTAGGAAGAGCTATGTTAACATGGCCGTAGCTTTTCAGATGCCTCAGGAGTTATGCGAGGAGTTTGAGCAGTTGAGTCTGGGTTTCTTGCATCATACTTCGGGTACATCATTCGAGGCAGAACCCACTCTAGAGGCAGAGATCAGGCAGCATCAGAAAGAAGATAAGAAGCTGCAGGAGATTCGTGAATTACTCAAGATTGGCAAAGCCCCTCATTTCAGAGAGGATGATCAGGGTACCTTGTGGTACAAGGGTCGCATATGTGTGCCGGATGTAGCAGATCTCAGGAAGTTGATTCTGAGTGAGGCTCATGATACAGCGTATTCTATCCATCCTGGCAGCACAAAGATGTATTACGACCTGAAGGAACGATTCTGGTGGTATGGAATGAAGCGTTCCGTTGCGGAGTACGTGGCTATCTGTGACACTTGTCAGCGTGTCAAGGCAGAGCATTAGAGGCCAGCAGGGTTATTGCAGCCGTTGAAGATTCCAGAGTGGAAATGGGAGGAGATCACTATGGATTTCATCGTTGGCTTACCTCGTACTCAGAAAGGGTACAACTCCATATGGGTCGTAGTGGATCGGTTGACGAAGGTTGCTCACTTCATTCCGGTGAACACTACTTACTCCGGTGCTAGGCTCGCAGAGTTGTACATCTCCAGGATTGTCTGTCTGCATGGAGTTCCGAAGAAGATTATATCTGACAGAGGATCTCAGTTCACTTCACGGTTCTGGGAGCAGTTGCATGATTTGTTGGATACGAAGCTGCGCTTCAGTACTGCTTATCATCCTCAGACAGATGGGCAGACAGAGAGAACCAACCAAGTGTTGGAGGATATGCTTCGGGCTTGTGCTATTCAGTATGGTACCAGCTAGGATAAATGCCTGCCGTACGCAGAGTTTTCGTATAACAACAGTTATCAGGCCAGTCTGAAGAAATCCCCGTTCGAGGCCCTGTATGGTCGGAAATGCAGGACTCCGCTGTATTGGGATCAGATTGGCGAGAGGCAGGTATTCGGTCCGGATATTGTTGAAGAGGCAGAACAGTTGGTACAACAGGTGCGCGAGAATCTGAGGGTCGCTCAGACTCGTCAAAAGAGCTACGCAGATGTTCGTCATCGAGATTTGACCTTCGCAGTGGGTGATCATGTATACCTGAAGGTCTCGCCGATGAGAGGAATCCGCAGGTTTAATGTGAGAGGAAAGCTAGCCCCTCGATACATTGGTCCGTTCAAGGTGTTGGAACGGAAAGGTGAGGTAGCATATCGTTTGGAGTTGCCTCTCAGTCTCTCAGGAGTGCACGATGTGTTTCACGTGTCCCAGCTGAAGAAGTGTTTGAGGGTACCAGAAGAGCAAGCACCGATAGAAGGGTTGGATGTGCAGGAGGATCTGACCTATATCAAGCATCCGGTAAAGATTCTCGAGACATCTGAGAGAGTTACCAGAAATAAGAAGATCAAGATGTGCCGTGTTCAGTGGAGTCACCACACGGAGGATGAGGCTACTTGGGAGCGAGAAGATAAGCTGAGGAAGACATATCCCGATCTCTTTGCTAGCTAGCCTGTTCGAATCTCGGGACGAGATTCCTGTAAGGGGGGTAGGTTTGTAACACCCTAATGTAATTTTCCTAATTTTAATAAATTTATGTTGGGCTTAAATAAATTATCCAGCATTTTTCCTAATTTATCTCGCATTTAAAGTAATTTTATAACGCAAGTAATTAAAATTTATTATAAGTCAACTTGCTTGTGCATTCATGCTGGTGCATGGTTTTATTTGTGTTGGGTTTGAGTTCAAATTTGTTTGAATTCAAATGGAATGGTTTGAAAGTTTGAGTGTAGAAAAGAAAAAGGAAAGAAGAAAAGGGAAAGAAAGGCCAGCCCCAAACCTTCTCTCAGCCGGCCCACTCCCCTCTCCCTCTTCTTTTCCCCCTCGGGTCTCCTCTCTCCTCTGCCCCTTCCCCCGCATGGGCCACGCCGGCCCATTTCCTCTCTTCAGCGCCAGCCCGAGCGAGCCCTTCCTTTCTCCCTCTCTCTGACCTGTCGGCCCCACAGGTCTGGCTCCTCCCCTTCCTCGCGTTTATCCCCTGTTTTCCCCTCCACCGGTCCGATCGCTTGGCCGCTGGTTGTGGCCCCGCGCCACCGCACCCCGGGCCCTCTCCTCCTGCACAGCACTCAGCCGAGTTGCACGCCGGTCTAGCCCTTCCGCCTAGATCCTTCTGGAAGTCGCCCGCGCTTGGATTAGATCGGGCCACAACGATTCCGTGAGGGGCGGAGTTCGGTTGCTCGATTGACCCGCACGCCGAGGCCGTCGTACCCCTTTTTCTTAGCCCAGCCGCTCTCTCGTGCTCCCCTCAGCCGCCTCTGCCTTCCCCAGCTCCCCCCTATGCCCTAGCGCTGCCGTGCTGCCGCTCGACCCGAGGACAGTGCCGCCCCTGCGCCGCCGCGATTTCGCCCCGGCGCCGCCAATCTTCGGCCCCTAACCACCGCTGCAACACCCCGGTGTGGTAAGGAGCACGCCGCGCCTATCCCTTGTCCCCTTTCTCCTCTGCGTGAGTGCGCCCCCTTGTTACCGTGGCCCCGTGCCGCCCTCTGCCATGGCGAGCCCTAACCCGACCCCAATCCCCCGCGCTGGCTGCCCAGACGGGTTCGCCGTCGTCTTCTCACTCTCCCTGTGCTAGCCGTACCCCGAACCGAGGCCGAAAGCGCCCAGTCGCGTGTTCTCCGGCGATCTCCAGTCACCCTCCGCCGCGGGAGCCGAGCTCCGGTGACCTCCACCGCCGCCCGGACCTTTCTTTGCTTCTGAGCCGTCCGATCCGCGTCCAGTGGGTAGGATTAGATCCCTAGCCCCTTGATCCAGACCGACAGATCGTGATCCAGCGGATGTGATTCCCTCGTACCGGTTCGCCCGTGTCTTAGATCCCGACCGTCCATCCCTGATCCGGTGCGTGGGATTGAATTCCCTTTATGTTAGGCTCTGGTGCGTTAGATCCCGATCGGATGGATGAGAATCAAGCGTACCCCTTCACGTAATAGATCTAATCTGAGCCGTTAGATGGCAATCCAAGGGCCCAGAACAGAAGCTACCGGTTCAGCCCGTCGGTTTTGCTAAAGAGTCCCTGTCCTTTTGAGGAAACAACCCGCAGTCCACCTGTAGTTCAAAATTAGTTACGATCAGGTCCTTTTCTTCCTGTTTGACCCCCTGAGCTTCCTAGAATTTGTGGCCGCGGTCCATGTCTAGGGTTTTCACGCACCAGCCCCTGAGTCTATGCTTTAATTACGTTTAGGTCCCTAGTTTTCGCACAGAACCCCCTGGAAGTTCTATTTTTCTCGCAAATAGGTCCCTGGATCTTGTTTTAAGCATAGTTTTCGCGTCTTAGCTCCATTTTAGGCGTTCTTTATGTCCACGCGATCGTTGTAATGCGTAGAATAGTTCTAGGCCAGTTTTATGTGCTGTTCTATTGTAATGGTGTACTGTTTCTTATATTTTGCTATTATTTGTATGTGTGTGCATGTGTGGCCCATGTATTGCTGTTACGATCGTGAGTAGACGTCGAGCCACCGGAGCAGTACCAGGAGCAGCCATCTTCCGAGCAGTTCGAGCAGCAGCTGGGAGAGTACGAGGAAGGCAAGTATAACATGAACCTCCTATCACTTTTTAATACAATTTCATACTGCATTTTAATTCTGTATGCCTATAAGGATTTCCTAGCCACCTTATCCTTTACATTTATACCCTGGGTTGCATTTTGGTTAGTGGTGCTAGGTGCTGCGCTCTCACATATGTTGGTCCTTTTTAATTAATTTGGCTAATGGTCTTATGCAACTTAATTCTGAGAGTGGCCCTCTGTGCTGTGTGCTTGAGTGGCTCACGTCTCCTTAAAAGATCTTTTTAATAGAAACTTGGTTTAGGGGGCCAGCACGGTGCTTAGTGCTTGGTTGGCTACTCTCCATAAGGACCGGTTCATAGAGCGACAACCTGGGACAACCGCGCAACCACAAGACTGGAATGGGACGGTCTTGACGTACTAATTAGGTCGTGTTGGTTCGGGAGTAACTTACCTGCGTGGGCAAGAGGGGTGGTAAGCTTCAATGGTCCCTGCTCCTCCGGCTGGTCTGTGCTGTGTGTCTTGTACCCCCGGAGGTGGGCCCCATCGTTGCTGATCCAGAATCCATAGCGGTTACACCTTACCAACGTGATCCTTTGTAACGGTCTCGTAGTGTGCTTGCTAGCCATCTCACCTAAAGAAGTGTGATGAACAACTAGCGTAGCTCACGACTTGTGGATAAAGTTGTGCAACCTCTCGAGAGTGTAAAACTGATATATCAGCTGTGCTCACAGTCATGAGTGGCCCTGATCCTCCTTTTGATTAGTGGGGTTATCAACCTTTGATTAGGGAGATTCCCCGGGTGGTTGTGGTTTGGATGGTTCTCAGTAGTTCTTAATTAATACTGGTTAATTTCTTATGCAATTGGGTTATGGTAATTCATCCACTTGTAGTAATTAGCTTTAATAAAATTTACCAAGACTAAAAGCTAATGCAGTTGAGTCAGCTAGTCTAGAGCCTCATAGTTTGTGTTATACTTGTTGAGTACTAGTTTGTACTCACACTTGCCTTTCTACTTTCCTGTTCTATTTTGGATATCTTCGACTGCTGCTCAGTGCTCGGCAACGTGGAGGACTACGTCAGCGGCTTCGACGACTTCTAGGCGTTTGTCTCCCAGTCGACGTCCCTGTGGCGCCCAGCTCTTCATGTATTCATTTTACGCTTCCGCACTCCTTGAACTGATTCTTGATTCAGTTGTAATAAAGATATTCATTTTATAATTTATACGCTTTTATTCGTGACATGTGTTGTGATATCTTGATAATCTGTTGTATATATGCGTGACTTGATCCTGGCGCATATATGATTGCTCGATTTATGTTCTTATAAATCGGGTGTGACAGAATGAGTGCTTTACTTGTACCTTATGTTATATGCATATGTTGTAGCTGAAAGGTAAAATCATAGGATGTATGTCACAAGTGGAGATGTGTGATATTTAGTTAATCCTATCATACGAGTGCTCATATCCCTGCCATCAAGACTTTGTCCTTATCTTGATTGCAGTCTCCTTAAGGTCCTTTTCATATAAGGATCCTTGTTAGTCTGTGTGTATCTGCTGCTTAGCCAATAGATCTCTGCAGCTATACTTCAGCGTCGGCTATCAGCTCAGCCGCTAAGCATCCGTTTCCTTTGAGTCTATGATATTTTTGTGTAACAGCTGTCAGCCGATGCACTTCTTTTGATATGCTTCTACCATCGGCTGGTTAGCTGATGCGGTTGTTATCTTTCTAATATCGGATACTGCCGATACGATCCTTTTGTTCTGCCTACATCGGCTGCACATCTGTAGAACATATCCCCATTGGCACAAACCCATCAGTCACATCCTCTTTAGTCTAATTCCGCACTTGTGGTCTCATCAGCCTAGTCTGATGTTAGTGTTCTGTTACACCTAGTTCTTGTAACAGGTCTAACTTAGATAACCCCATCGGCTGTACGTCACTCAATTGTTGTGCTGATGTAATCAAACCGATACAACCACACCTAGTTACCTAGGATAACACTTAAGCACATCTCAATTAAGACACAGCTGCTATAGGAATCACCCCGCTGTTAAAGTAATCGATGCATTCATCGATTAATTAGGAACCCGATGCACCTAGCAATCGGCAACTCAGACCAAAGTACATAACCTTAGATCAGTAAGATAGCACAATTGACATGCCTTTATTAGGCACGACCAAAGCACATCAATCGGCTAAACCTGATGCACCCTCGTCGACTAAGGCAAGCCGATACACCAACCATCAATTAGGCAAAACATGCTGATAACTAGATCTAATCAGCAAGATCCTTCCTTGTTCTATCCTTGAAACACTATACCTTTAATATTCCTACCTCTATCAGCCGATTCTAATTAGTTGTCCCCCTAAAGCTCTGTCTAAGTTTAGTTTCAGATCTTTTTGGTTGTTATGTGAGTAGTGTGTTAAATGAGTGTTGGATTGCAACTTTATCATGAATTAAGATAGTTTTATGTGCACACTTAAATGTAATGCTGCATTGCATGTAGATACGATTACTTCCGCAAACGGTACCTACAATCTCCCAGGAGTCTGCGAGGATATTCCTGAAGACCAAGGGAACGTCACCAAGGGATTATCTGAAGCCCCGAACCAAAGTTCGGAACATAATAGTACTAACATCCCTGACTCCAGCCCCACCAGTAAAGGCAAGCCCCGGTGCATAACCCAGTATTTCAATTTACTACCATTTTTATACTTATATATCCTATCTTGCATTAAGTCTAGGAGTTGACATGGAACCCTAGATGCATGAATTATAGGAACCAATGTATTGTACCTGATTCCTTATCGCATAGATGCTCTGCTAATAGGACCGGTAGAAGTCGGGTGATTTCCTGTCACTCGCGCGATAAAGGAGTTGAATGTTTACTATTCTACAATCACTATAAGGATCATGGACGGGGTGATGTGCAGTAACATGACCTGGAAGTTTGCCCCGTCTGTGTTGATAAAAGTTGATAAGGTCGCAGTGTGTGGTAGTGGTGGCTAAGTGTTTGAAAGTACTAGCCACATGCCATGAAATATGGTAAAGCGGTAAGCCTAGTAACCAATCGGCCCGGCAAGTGGACCTACCTTCCATCACTCGTAATTTGGTTTTTCTCACGCACCGACGAGTGGGAGTACGTTCTGCAAGGCAGACAGGAATACGGGTTCATGTAGTCGCGCTACAGACGTATGTCCTGTACAATTGGTGTGCATACGGTCTTACAAGTCGCTTGTGGTGGCCTGCTCCACGACCCGGAATGAAAGGCAAACGGTTGCTATGGAACAATCATTGGATGTTCCAAGCGTGTGAGTTAGGTTTACCTTGCAAGGTTGAAATTCAATTCAGAATCGTCCGTTTCTCGCGGAGATTGAGACTGCTTATCCCTTTTGCCACATAGAGTAAGAAGTGTAACTATTGATGGAATAATCTTGATGGATGATAATTTCTACCTTGTTTGTCTAGTATAGATGCTTACCTAGAATGGTTAATGAAACTAGAATCTGAAAGCTAAAATGTGAAAACTAATTCACATTCCTTGTTGCATTTTTCCGCTGAAATTAAACCCAGAACCTTTACAATGCCTTCATGAGTCTAGTTATGGGCTAAAGTATACCCAATCCCGGGTAAGCCTTGCTGAGTATTAGTATACTCAACCTTGCTAGTTATATGTTTTTCAGGTAATGTCTTTGAGGGCCCAACACTTCCCCTGCCTTGGCCCTGTGCTCTCCTAGAAGGTTGGTCCGTGGAATGGGATCCATCCCCGGCCAATACTGATGATACCGAGTGATGTCATGCCCGGACTTAGCATGACATCCGTCTTGACGACGTGTTGTAAATCGTCGCGTATGTTTTCCGTTGCCAAAAATCACAACTTTAACAGTTTGTAATAATTTTTCTAAATTTGGAACTTCGAACTACTTTTGGAAACTCTTGTAATGTGATTCCCTGTGATGTAAAATATGATAGTGACTGTATCTCTGGACTCACCTTCATGTGAGGTAACCTTATTGATCCTTTATCGGTGGTTCATCGGGACGCTACCCGATAGGCCAAGGGATTATACCGTTTGAAGTATGTTGGAGCCCTCTGGAGTGGACTCGCGTACTTGAGCCGGTATAATTCAGGTTGGTTCTGCCACAACTTCCTCACCGACCATGACCACCGGAGCACGGCCCCCGCCACCGGCCGCCTGCTCCTGTCGCGCCGCCACTACAGGCTGCCCCCACCCGATCCCGAGTAGTCACAGGTGCGTAAGGACCTCGTGGTGCTTCCCTACCCGTCGATCCTCGCCACAGGCGATCGCCGTCGCCGGGACTGGCCGGTCAAACCTCACGCCCCCTCTCTGACCGAGGCTGAGGACCACGGGTTAGAAGATGCAAAAGCCTAAGGGTGCTGTTTGCAAAGCATGTGACTCAGAGAAATAGTGCCAGTTAGGACCTTTTTGTTATTTATGCTGTCAAATTGAAAATTCTATATCAATTCAAGGAAAAGTCATAAAAATGCAAACTAAAATTTGTTGGAATCCACATTTTAAGATCTACAACTTTCCTTGTAGATTGACTTTTAGTTTCTGAGTGGTTTGTGCTTTAATTTAAATGCTAATTTAATTAGTTGTAGGCTAAGAAAATACATAGTAAATAGTAGAAAAATGGTAAAAATGTGAAACCAATTGTGTTAATCTTGTTTTGACATGTAGTATTTAGGAAAAATATTTAACCTACTTTTTATCCAATACTCTTGTAATGTTTGGGTTTAAACTTAAATAAAGCTTAAAAGACTTAATGCATTTAATATATGTAGTTCTAAATGCTCAAAAATCATGAAATTATTTTGAGGTATTGTTCTTGAGTAGTGTAACCCACACACAAAAAGCTAGGATAAAGTCTTACATATATATATATAGATCTAGATATTATCTAAATAAAATAAGTCCATGGTTAAATAATAACCTAGGATTAGTATAAACAATTAACAAAACAAATAGATAAAGTTATTAATAATTAGTTTAAATATTTGAAACCAACCCAACCTGTTACCTCATGCCATTAGTTAAATAATTTAGGGTAATCACCCATGTTATTTAATGTAACCAGGTAAAATAATTAATACCCGATAAATAACTGCCCAGTAGAGAAATAAATAGTAAGTGTACAAAGTAAAATATATTTTCGTTGGATTGCAACTTTATCGTAAAATAAAATAAAAGAATATGCATTCCTTAACTTATAACTTTACATATCATGTAGACTCTACTACTCTCACCGAAGGTGACTACGAGCTCATCCCGGAACAAGGAGTGGAATCAACTGAAGGCCCCAGGAACGCCGTCGGAGATCTAACTGAAGTTCCGAACTAAAGTTCGGAAAACTTTGACACTACTGCCCCCAACCCCACGCAAGAAGGCAAGCCCCGGTGCATAGCCCAGTATTTCAAATTACTACATTATGCAATCTTATACTTATATATTATATCTTACATTAAGTCTAGGAGATGAAATGGAACCCTAGATGCATGAATCCTAGGAACCTATGTATTGCACCTGAGTCCATATCGAATAGATGCTCTGCTAATAGGACCGGTAGAAGTCGTGTGATTTCCTGTCACTCGCGCGATATAGGAGTTGCAATGCTTACATCCCTGCAATCACTATAAGGATGATGGACGGGATTTATGTGAGGTATCATGGTTGAGATGATACCCCGTCCGTGTTGTTGATTTTGATAAGGTCGCAGTGTGTGGTAGCGGTGGTTAAGCGTTTGAAAGTACTAGCCATATGCTGTGAAATATAGTTAGCGGTAAGCCTAGTAACCAATCGGCCCGAGGAGTGGACATACCTCCCACCACTCGTATTTTGATTTTTCCTATTACTCGATTCGACGTGTAGGAATATGTGCTGCTGGGCAACCAGGAGTATGGCCGTGTAGTCACTCTACAGGCATACGTCCTGCACATTGGATGTGCGTATAGTCCTACAGTCGCTTGTGGTGGATCTGATCCACGAGTCGGAATGAAAGGCAAACGGTTGCTTTGGAACCATCATTGGATGTTCCAAGCGTGTGAGTTAGGTTTACCCTTGCAAGGCTGAAATTTGATTCAGGAATCGTCCGTTTCTTGCGGAGATTGAGACTGCTTGATCCCTTTACCACATAGAGTAAAAGAGCAATTATATGATTATCAAAGATGATGTTTGGCCCAAAGATTCTACCATGCTTGAATAGCTATAGGTGCTTATCTAGAATGGATAATCACATAGAACTTGAAAGCTAAAAGTTGAAATTAAGGACCTACTCTTTGTTGCTTTTCAGCTGAAAACTCTACCCAAAAACCTGAAAAGCCTTCATAAGTCTAGTTACATGGTTAAGCATACCATGAACGGGTAAGCCTTGCTGAGTATTACAATACTCAGTCTTGCCTTGTAACTTTTTGTTCAGGTAATCCCCCTGACGATTCTGCTCAACCTATGCCGTGGCCCTACCCTCTGCCTGATGGTTGGTCCGTGGAGTGGGACGCGTCCCCGGCCAACGCAGACCCCTCCGAGTGATATCATGCTAGGGCTAGCATGATATCTGAACTGACAACGTGTACAGTGCCCATGCTTTAAACTCCGCTGCATGACTTGAAACTTAAACCGTTTGTAATAACTTCCCTCAGTTGGGAATTTATGTCACTTTTGAACACTCATGTAATATAACTGCTTGTGATGTAAAATGTGATGGCATTTGTATCTCTGGACTCGCCTTCGTGCGAGATACCTTGTTTGATCCTGCATTCGGTGGTTTATCGGGATGTTACTCGACAGGCCAAAGGATTATACCGTTTGAAGCACGTTGGAGCCCTTAAGAGTGGACTCGCGTACTTGAGCCGGTGTAATTCAGGTTGGTTCTACCACAGCTGGTATCAGAGCTAACAAGAGTACACTGGAGATAGGGAATGCTTTAAAAATACTTTTAGTATAAAATTTGACTAACCAAATATTTTGCAAAACTATGTTGAGTTCGTTAAGGCTTGTACTTAGTACGTAAAGCCCTAGGGTGATATTTAAGGGAATTAGAAGTGGCTATAGTATATGTATATATATAACTCTAACTCCCAGCATTACTTTTCTGTTAAAACTTATATTTATGCATAACCCCAACTTTACATTCTGTAACGACATCTTCGATGATGAGGTAAGAAGGTAAAAATTCTCAGCTAACTGGGGAGTTAGCCATCCTGTCGGTGATGCGAACCGAACGCTGTTTCTCAAGCAGTGGCCTACTTGAGATGCTGCCAATTTATCAACTTCGGTTGATTACATTGGGAGTATATGGTTCGACGCAGGGTATGGCGATCATTGTTCATACCCCCGCATTTTGCGGTACCCCCCGTGAATACGTTGTTTTGATAACGTATGCTAATGTTGTCTGTACGGCGGTAATGGTACAGATGCTGTTTCTATAGTGAACAGTAATGATTGGGGACGCTTTCATGACATGCTGGCATGAAAGGTTCAATGGATATATATTGTGGTTTTCTGCAGGTACACTAACCACGATTACGAAATTAGGACGGATAGGACTTATCGGCTAGTTATTAGTGAAGCCACTGAATCTAACCACGTAAGTCCGGAAATATTCGGCAATTGTTTTGGTTGTGAGATCGAATAGTACGTGCATGCATAATACGTTAACCAACAAAAGGAGTGTTTTAAATATGTTGTTTTTCTAAGGGTAGGTAACATGTTGGTTACTCCTAGTATGGTTTCCATAGAATCTTTTAGATGAGTAACTTAAGTATTTTTCTGTTTTCTAGCCTTTGCTGTTATCAGAATCGATCATCTCGTTCCATTTACCTTGTGAGTTCTCAGCAGGGTAAACATATCTTACCATTTGCATTCCTGTCGCAGATGGCCGCTCCTTCGAATGTGTTTTGGGATCATGAAGGGCACCTTCACACTAATGCCTTAAGGTTTTCCTCATCTTCTGTGGGAATCCTTAAGTCTGTTCCATTACACCGAGCCTCCTCAATATGACGGAGTGGAGTATCGAGAAGAAGGCGCTCCTCGATGCCGGGTTAGGATGACGATTCCTCAACATCCTTTCCGCTCCCAGTGGCAGCCTATAGAAGTGGATGTCGTGGGGTATCGTCTTGTTGATACCATCGAGACTGCTGCGTATCAATATTTTCTGCAACCAGCATCCAATGGAGGTTGCTGCGTATCCCATTGGTCTGTTCCCTGCTATAGACTCCAGTGATCCAGAATGGAACTTTCAGATACACCATCTTGGTCACTTGTTGGAAGATCTGGTTGAAGAAACGGTCCGTAATGTCACCAGGTTCATGAATGTTCAGCATCATTATCCGATTTTGCTGCTTCGTGGCATGGGTCAGTTGACTAATGTGGCTCAAAATCACTATCGGAATGCTGACCGTCAAGTCACTCAGATAGTGGAACTTCAAGCCTTGGTGACTCAGAAGGATGAGATCATCACAGCACGAGATGAGACCATCCTTCATCGAGAAGATCAGATCAACTAGAGTGATACTATCACCACTCAGCGAAATACAATCATTGAGTTCCTCCAGGAACAAATTCATGATCTGATCCTTGAGGCGGATGATGCCCAGGCTCACATTGAAGAACTACAGCAGCCACCGGTACCTCCCGTTGCACCCCTAGTACCTGGAGGTGGAGAAGAAGATCCGGAAGAAATTGAGGGAGTCTCAGATCTTGACACCGAGCATGGAGATCCGGAGCCCAATCCTCAACCAGATTACTCTTCATCTGGCAGTCAGTATTCTGTAGGCAATTTTGATGATTTTTAGTTGTCAAATCGTCGACTTGCTAGATGTAATTTATGTAGAGTGTAATGTCTTAGGTAGTAAGTAGCTTACTTAGACCTTGTGCCATTTGTTGTATTATAGATGGCCTGTGTATGGATCCTTTTAATGTACGATGTTAAGGATAGCCAGAATCTGCGATGTAATATAAGCTTTGTGTTTCATCATCTTGTTCCAATATCTTTAATTTCTGAAATGAGATGATTGAATGGAGTATATGTATTGCCTATCTGAGTGGTGTACCTTCTGAAATTGGGAGTAAGGCTATGTGGTTAATAATGGAATCTCCTTTGTTTCAGATGGTTGGAGCCACGCGCGGAACCCCGGAAGGCTTCCGGGCAGATCAGGCCAGCAGTTCTCAACAACCGCCACCGCCACCTCCAAACCTAGCTGAGGTTATGGCCCGACAGACTGAACTTCTTAATCTACTGGTACAAGCACAGCAGAACCAACAGCGCCAGCAACCACGAGGAGGTCGTGATGAACCTCAAGTGGCAACTTACCACGATTTCTTCAGTACCCAGCCCCCGCTGTTCAGCAAAGTGGAGGAGCCTCTCGACGCTGATGCTTGGCTTCGCACCATTGAATCCAAGTTCGCTCTTCTTACGATTCCATGTGCGGACTCTAGCAAGGCTCACTTCGCTACCCAACAACTATGCAGAGCTGCTCGTATTTGGTGGGATAACTACTGTGCCATGCAAGCCGATGGCCACGTTATCTCTTGGGAAGAATTTTGGAATGCTTTCCGAGCACATCATATACCTGAAGGATTAATGGAGCGGAAATTGAATGAGTTCTTGGCACTTACCCAAGGCACCCGCACCATACTACAATATGCACAGGCTTTTAATCACTTGTGTCAGTACGCGGGCTATCACGCGGATAGTGACACCAAGAAGCAGGACCGCTTCCGTCGGGGTTTGAGCACTAAGCTCAAAGAACGTTTGAACCTTATAAAGGCAAATACCTTCAGTGAGCTAGTTAACATGGCCCTGACTTAGGAGGATTGCATCACGGCACACCGTGCTGAAAAGAAGCGCAGGATTTCCACTGGACACGCGGGCGTTCAACCCTCGCGGTATCGATTTGTTCAGAATGCACCGCCAAGAGCGCCACAGCGGAATGCTCCGTTTGGCAGACTGATTTTCAGGCCGCCTCAACAACAAGGAGGGTATAGACCTCCCGTGCCTCTGCAACAACCACAAGAATCTGGCCCACGGCCAAATATTCAACAAGTCCAACAGAGAAGCAGCAATTATCGATGTTTCAATTGCAGAAGTGCGGATCATTTCATCAGAGATTGTCCGTGGCCCAAGAAACCTAATCAAGGGCAGAGTTCCAGTCAGGGTAACCAGAACAAGGGCAAGAGGCCGGTGATACAAGTCCGGCAAGGGCGAGTTAACTTCACCACTCTTGCGGAACTTCCGGATGGAGCTCCTGTCATGTCGGGTACATTCTCTATTCACCACAAACCAGTTGTTACATTATTTGATTCAGGAGCAACACATAGTTTTATTAGTAACAACTGTGGTACCCGAATAGGACTTGATCTTTGTCCTACCCAGGGATCATATATGATTTCCACCCCTGGAGGAAAGATTACCTCTAACCAAATGGTTAAAAGTGTGCCAATTCAGTTAGGTAGCCAAGTAATTAAAACTGATTTGGTTTTGCTAAACTTAGAGGGTATTGATGTTATACTTGGGACAAATTGGATGACTGAACATAGAGTACTGCTAGACATCTCTTCCCGAGTTATTGAGATTAACTCACCATATCAAGGAGTCATTACCCTCTATCTGCCTCAATAGGAGTATCTGCACTCTTGCAAGTATGCCATCATAGATATCAAAGTAAAATATATACCTGTAGTCTGTGAGTATCCCGATGTCTTTCCAAATGACTTGCCTGGAATGCCACCAGATGGAGACATCGAGTTTATTATCGAACTTCAACCTGGCACCGCTCCTATTTCAAAGAGGCCGTATCGCATGCCTCCAAATGAATTGGCTGAACTGAAAATCCAGCTCCAAGATCTTCTTGACAAGGGTTTTATACGCCCAATTGCTTCACCTTGGGGTTGTCCGGCTCTCTTTGTAAAGAAGAAGGACAATAGCCTAAGGCTATGCGTCGATTATCGTCCACTCAATGCGGTCACTATAAAAAATAAGTACCCTCTTCCGCGCATTGACTTCTTGTTTGATCAATTAGCTGGAGCTAAGGTCTTTCCTAAGATTGACTTACGCTCTGGTTATCACTAAATTAAAATCAAGCCCTGTGACATTCCAAAAATGGCTTTCTCAACCAGGTATGGATTATATGAATATCTGGTTATGTCCTTTGGGCTTACTAACACACCGACATATTTCATGTATCTCATGAATTTAGTCTTTATGCCGGAACTTGACAAATTCGTCGTGGTCTTCATCGATGATATTCTGATATATTCCAAGATTAAAGAAGACCATGCTAATCATATACGTGTCGTTCTTCAACGACTACGCGATCATCGCCTTTACGCCAAATTCTCGAAATGTGAATTCTGGCTAGATAGTGTGAAATTCCTAGGACATACTATCTCTAGTGAGGGCATATCGGTTGATCCAACCAAAGTTCAGGAGGTTATAGATTGGAAGCCTCCGACTTCAGTCCATCAAATCCGAAGTTTCCTTGGATTGGCGGGATATTATCGCCGATTCATTCCAGACTTCTCCAAGATAGCCAAACCCATGACTGAGCTACTTAAGAAAGAATTTAAATTCCGATGGGACGATAAGTGTGACGAAGCGTTCCACACCTTGAGAAAACTTCTAACAACCGCTCCAGTGCTAGCTCAGCCAAATAATACTTAGCCTTTTGATGTCTATTACGATGCCTCTGGAACTGGCCTTGGTTGTGTTCTGATGCAAAACAACCGAATCATTGCTTATGCATCCCGAACATTCTAAAATCATGAACAAAACTACCCAATCCACGATCTTGAATTGGCAGCAGTTATTCATGCTCTCAAGATCTAGAGACATCATCTTATGGGCACCAAGTGTAATATTTACACTGACCATAAGAGCCTCAAATATATCTTTACCCAAGCTGACCTGAATATGAGGCAAAGGCGTTGGTTAGAACTGATCAAAGACTACAAACTTGAGGTACACTACCATCCTGGCAAAGCGAATGTGGTTGTGGATGCACTTAGCCGCAAGGCACATTGTTATTGCTTATCCATAGCAACTTTCAGTGATACTCTCTGTAATCAGATGAGAAAACACAATCTAGAGATTATCTCTCAAGGTAGTTTAAATCTATTATCTATCGAGTCTACTCTTCAAGATAGAATCATCATGTCGCAATTACATGATGAAGGTATCAAAATTATCGAATCAAAACTATCTCAGGGAGAAGCCAAATATAAGTGTTTCCACACAGATCATCAAGGAGTTCTATGGTTCAACAATCGTATTGTTGTACCTAAAGATCACCAACTTCATAAACAAATCCTTGATGAAGCCCATCTATCCAAATTCTCTATTCCTCCTGGTAGTACCAAAATGTATCAAGATCTTCGACATAATTTTTGGTGGACCAGAATGAAAAGAGAAATTGCTAAATATGTATCTGAGTGTGATACGTGCCAGAGAGGCAAAGCCAGCCATCTAAAAGCATCTGGTACACTCCAACCATTACCCATTCCGTCATGGAAGTGGGAAGACATTAGTATGGATTTTATTGTCGGTCTTCCTAACACGTCCCAAAAACATGACTCGATATGGGTAATTATTGATAGACTTACTAAAACGGTTCATTTTCTTCCTGTGCATACCACTTACTCTACTAAGAAGTATGCCGAAGTCTATCTTGATCAAATTGTTCGGTTGCATGGTGTCCCTAAGACCATCATTTCCGATCGAGGGGCCCAATTCATTGCACGCTTCTGGGAACAATTGCAATCTGCTTTTGGAACCAAACTAATTCGAAGCTCTGCATATCATCCTCAGATTGATGGACAGACTGAGCGAATAAACCAAATACTTGAAGACATGATCCAAGCTTGTATTATTCACTATGGTACAAGCTGGGACAAATGTCTTGCCTTGGCCGAATTCTCTTACAATAATAGCTACCAATCTAGTCTTCAGATGACTCCTTTTGAAGCGTTATATGGTCGAAAATGTCGAACTCCTTTGAGTTGGTCTGAGACCGGCGAATGCAAAATCTTTGGACCAGATCTAGTCATCAAAGCCGAAGATAAGGTCAAGGTTATTCAAGCCAACCTTAAAACAGCTCAGTCCAGATAGAAAAGCTACGCAAATAGAAGAAGGAAACCTCTGCAGTTCCAAGTAAGGGATTTTGTCTATCTCCGAGTATCTCCTACCAAGGGTGTCCAGCGCTTCGGCATAAAAGGGAAATTAGCACCCCGATATGTCGGACCCTTCGAAATCCTCAAAATCTGTGGCCCAGTGGCTTACAAAATTCGCCTTCCATCTCAATTGGCTGCCATTCACGATGTTTTCCATATCTCTCAACTTAAGAAGTGTATCAAAGTACCCACGGAAATCGTTGAAACCCGTGCCATTGAGATCGAACCCGATCTATCTTACACCGAACAACCTATCCAAATCTTGGATACCAAGGAGAGAGTCACCAGGAGGAAGAAGATCAAAATGTATAAGACCTTATGGGATCATCACACCAAAAAAGAAGCAACTTGGGAAACAGAATCCTATCTTCAACGAAATTTCCCAAACTTCCTTCAAGCTAATCCCCAAGTCTAATTATCCAAGTCCACTCTACATCGGAATCTCGGGACGAGATTCTTTTTAGGGGGGAAGGCTGTAACATTCAGGTAATTAGAAACATAGACACTAGGTTTTAGTGTGAAATATGTATGCTTGCTATGGTATATGTGAGTAGTACAAAAGACTAGGGGTATAATTGTAATTTCTATAAAATATAGGTCCTTGAGTGTTAATTGGGTGAAATGGGAGATAGCATTAAAACCTAGGATAAATATAATACTAGGTGTCAAATTTATATTACCATAGGAAAGAAAGTGTAAAAGATAGGTTAAATCCTAAGGAAAATAAGCCTTTAAGTAAAAACAGGGACCTATGTGTGATTAAAACAAAAATCATAGGGCCTTTTATGTAAAATAGTTGAAGTGTAAAAGTAACTTTCAAATTTACTTAAGGACCAAAATGTAAGAATACAAGTCATCATGACAACCCATGACAACTTGCAAACATATCCAAAATTACATCAAATCCACTTTGGTAAGGACAAAAGAATTCAAATTCTACCTTTACTCAAAAATTTAATATGTTAAGCTCTAAACTTTGGCTTTTTGAACTTGAACCTTAAAGAAATATTGTAGAGTTTGAAAAACTCTACAACTTTCATTTTGGGCATTTCCTCATTAGTGTCGGTGTTTAACCGGCTTCCCACCGAGGGATATACCCAAGGTGGTAAGTTTTGGGTGAGAAGACGCCAAGATCAGGAACTCGAAGGTGCAACGAACACAGAACTTAGACAGGTTCAGGCCGCAAGATGCGTAACACCCTGCGTCCTATAGGGTGGTTTGTATTGCCTTTTGTGTAGAATGACCTAGAGATCATGTTTTGAGAGGGGTCCCTGTCCTCCCTTATATATCCGAGAGGCCAGGGTTACAAAGATACTAACCAACACCAGCTAAGGAATCGTACCAGAACATATCTCGAGTAGATTCCCCCTATATCGGTTAGCCTTGTCTCCTATTTAAATGGAATAAATAAGAGATAAACAAGATGAATAAGAAATAAGACGGACTTAATCTCTTAGACCTCTTTAAACTACGTTATGTACCCAGCCCCGTGGCCACGGGTCTAACAAGCCCCCGAGCTCTTCGTAGCTGAGTACTGCAGGCTTATCGAGTACTTTCGAAGCAGTCTTCGACTTCTTCTGAAGCTTTGTCTTGAAATTCGTCTTCGAGTACTTGCTTGGCTGCGTCGAAGCTATGAGGTGCTCATGCCCCGAATTTTATTTCTAATATGGCGTGCGATTTGAAAAATCGCACTCCATATGGAGTAGCCCCCGAGCCTTAGGTTGAATCGGAGAATCAGGCTGAGGGTCCCATTTGTCTGTAATCCTCCTTATCCGTCAAAGAAATTTGAAAAATAAGTAGTCGATGCCACGTACCCCGCAGCAACCGAGCCTTAAATCCAAATCCCACAAATATGGATATAAGGATCTAAAAACCGTGGCATGCAGGCTAAAAATGATGACTCGAGAAATTACCAAAGTGATGATACAAATGATGGAAACTAGACCATCAACCCGAAAAAACCCCTTTTTTTGGGCTAACTAGCCCTGAAAAAATGATTAATCGGATTTTTAATCCAAACAGTCCACCAAATGACCTCTCATCTTCAGAATATTCCCAAAAAATGACCCTTGAACTTTGGAACAGTAACTTTTCCCCACCCAGCTGGTTATTTAACCCCGTGACAACAGTGGGAAAAAACTGTGCTTTCAATCTGCATTTTGCCAAGAACTGCCAAAATCCCCAAACAGAACCAAACGCCGCCGCCACCTCTCCACAGAAATCCTCCTCTTCCAACCTCCCCGCCCCTCTCCCCGTAGCCCCCAAGCATCTCGTGGCCAGCGAATAGGAGATGGCACCCAAGAAAGCAGAGATCGAGGGGAAGAAGAAGGAGACGCAGCCTTCGACCGCGGAATGGACACACAGTAAGTGCTCCCTCAACCATCTTAAGAACCTAGTTTTCGAGGGGTTGCTGCAAGAAAAGAACCTTGTCAACTGGCGCCCCTCTTACCGTGAACCTTTTCCCATGGAAAATGTTGACGAAATTGTCACATTTCTCCATTTTGCCGAACGGGGGTTCGCCCTTCCCTCTTGTTCCTTCTTCCGAGGCCTTCTGTATTACTACGGGCTTGAGCTTCATCATCTCAACCCAAATTCTATTTGCCACATTTCAATTTTCATCTATTACTGCGAGGCTTTTCTTGGAATCGGACCCGACTGGGATCTTTTCCGCTTCCTCTTCCGCCTCAAACCACAGCCCACCTCCAAGAATCTTTCCGTTGTGGGGGCCGCCGGCATGCAACTGCGTCAGCAGGCCGGCAATAAATATCTCACATACAAATTCCCCTCCAACCTTCCTGGACGGAAGAACCATTGGTTTTACATCGAGAACCATGCTCCCCACCTCCCGACGAAGTCAAACAGACCACCTATAGTGAGGGGAGAGTGGAATCTCGAACCCTCCGGCGGGGAGATGGATCAGGTCAAGGAGCTGCTGGACATCATAGAGGCACAGAAGAAGAAGGGAGTCACCGGTGCCTCCGTCATGTTCGCATTTTACAAACGCCGCGTCCAACCCATCCAGCAGCGCCATCGCCTGGGATTCGAGTACACAGGCCCCGCTGATCCTTCTCGCATGTGCGCAGAGGATTTGCCAGATGAAGCCGCGCTCCAACGAGTTGAGCGGGTGCTGCTAGACGTGGACGCCGTGCCGTACGTGCCCACATTGTTTTCCGCATGAAATCCGCCCAAACCAGTAAGTATTCGACTTCTTTTTTGCTGAGGATAACCTCTGTTACTCCGTTACATAACTGAAGAACCTCCTGCAGGGCCACACGGAGCTGTACCGCAGCTACCCACCGTGACCTGACATCCCCCGACCAGACCACCTCCTCCCCACTGCCGCCGTTTAAGCCAAGAGGGCTCGCCTCGCTGCAGCTCAATGCAGCAGCGAGTCCACCGAGGGCGTGAGCTCGCAGGCGGGGGAAGAAGCCGAAGGAGAAGCGCGCCGGGACGACTCCTCCGAGCAAAGCGTGGAGTTGACCGGCGCTTTGCCACTGGTGCCGCAAGGCCATCGACTGGTGCGGAAACACAAGGCGCAGGAACTCGAAACCACCGGGTAAGAGCCTACTGGTTTGTTGTAATGCGGTACCTTAATGCTGAGTTGTACTTATGACATCCTCCTGTAGTCCTTCCACGTCCTCCGCCCGGGCTGAGCCCGAAGAAGAAAGGACGAGCCCCGCGACCGCCGCCGCCGTCACCATCGCCGTGGTGGGGACCGTGCCACAAGCTAGTGAAACCCTGCCGCCAGCAACGGGGACGCCGCGTCGGGCCGTGCGGATGAAGAAAGCCATTAAGAAAAAATCTATACTGTAAGTCTGCCTCTGGTTGCACAGCAAATGATTTGATCTTTCGACCTATGTGATGACGAACTTCGACTTCATTAGTGCTGCAAGTGCCGCGGACCTCCAGCTGACGCCAGTGTCGGCTACCCCCGCCCCCGGGTCCTCGACCCGGGAGGAATCATCAAGTGCTGGGCCAGTCGCCGCTGCGTCAGCCCCCGAGGCATCAGCCCCAGAAGGGTCAGCGCCCGCGGAGCCAACCCCTGGGACAGACGCAACGCTGCCCGACCCACAACCGCCTGAGCTCCGACAAGTCGAGGTCGGGGCCAGTGGCGAGAAACAAGTCGAGACCCCTAGCGCCGCTCCCACGGATGGTGCAGGTGAGCATCTGACCGCCCCGGCTAGTTACCAGGATCTGCATGCTGTATGTTGAGAACATATGTGATTGCAGGTGCACAGCGGCTGACTACTGAAGAAGTCGCGGGAGCCTCCGAGAGACCCGCTGAGTTGCTGCTGGCCGGGTCTGGTGGCCAAGATGCTGTCGCCACCGACCCGGCAGATGACCTGCTGCTGACGGACGGCAATGTAGAGAACCTCAAGAAGGCGCATGACTTTACCATGGTAAGATTTGAGAGCCTTTCTGCCAGTGGCTATATCGAGTTGCTAATCTGGATTTCCCCTTTTTATGTAGAGTGTGATCGCCCACTCCCGGAAGCAGGCAGAGGAATTGAAGACCCTTACCCGTGACCACAAAGAACTCGCTACCCTGAGGAAGCGCCTTGACGACGAGAAGACGGAAAACGTACGTCTTGAGAAGGTCAACGCCGAGCTCCAGCAACAACTCGAGGAGCAGAAGAAGGAGCTCGAGGCACATAAGGAGAAGCTCAGGGAGCAAAAGAGGGCGCACCAAGGTAAACCATTGCTCCCCTCGGGTACTTGCACTGTATGACTCAACCTGGGTTCTGAAAAGCTTTCCACCACAGAGCTTAGGAGAATCTTAACCAGTAAAGAAGAGCTACTTACTGACGTGAAGAACCTGCTCTATCGCCGTACAGATGACATCGAGAAGCTGCAGAAGGTGATCGGCGACACTGAGCAACAGTTCGTCGACAGCCTTCAGTGAATCAAGATGTTGGGCGAAGAACTCGAGAGCATCAGGGGGGGCCGCCCGGGAGCTGGTGGACGTGGTGGATCCACCAGAAGAAGGCGAAGCAAGCCCCCGGCCCCTGCTAGAGTGTCTCCGCGGGGCCCCAAAGAAAGTGATGGAGTTCCTTTTCGAGGCACCTATCACGTGCGTCAACAACGCCCTCGCAATTGTGAAGTCCTTCCTGCCGAGCGCGAAGCTGGAGATATTTGCTCAAGGCATGGCGGCGGACTGCACCGAGGAGCAATTCGACAGATACCTCCTAGAGGCCCAACCTGTATCAGAACGCATAGTTCAAAGTGTAATGCAGGATTAGGGTACTGAAGACAAGTATTCGCTTCCTTGTATATATATGGTTTCTTTTGAAGTCTCTACTTGTGTATGTGCCTAGGCTGAATTGGTAGGGCTTACAAGGCGTAAGTAGTAGACACTACCCTGAGTGCAATGACCCTAAAGGTAGCCATAGCTCCATGTAGGAACTTTTCTAACAAGTTGATCACAACCCGAACTCGTGGGTCTAAAACTGTTAGGAAAGAACGCGAGCATCGTCGAGCAATGGCCAGGCTTTAAGGCAAAACTACCCCGAGTGCATCGACTCTGGACGTAGTCGGGGTTGCTCCTCATAGGAGCGCGCTCCGCAAGTTATATAGGACCCGGACGGACGGATCGGACTTGCTGGAAGTGAATGCGGGCGTCGCCGCTGGTATGCCGTGCTCTTGGCCGGGACGAGACTACTCTGGGTGCAACCACGCAAGATGTAGTCGAAGCAGCTCTTTGCACGAGCTCATCCAACAAACTGGGAATAAACCAGTCGAACGGGTCGGTTATGTTGGGAAAAATGCAACTGCTGTCACGTGCGACCATCCAAGGTCGCGGCGGAAATCGATATGTAGAGGAGTTAGACGGAGCCGAGGGTTCCATCAGAGAATGAAGTCGAAAGGATATGAACGTGGTCATAGCCCCCGCAATATTCACGATAAGAAGTCGATTTATATAAGTGTTTGCACATGACCGTGGCCATCGTGCGCGTAAGAGGGAATGTACAACCCGAATCTTGTGGCTCATAGCCTCCAAATTGATCTGAGGAAACAAAATCTTCTAAGCCCCCGGGGATTCAGCTATCACCGGGCCTCGTCTTATGGGTAGAACTTGCGCAGGTTCTGAATGTTCCAGGAGTTCGGGACATCCTGACCCTCAGGATATTGTAGCCTATAAGACCCTGGCCTTGTAACTTGCTTGACGACAAACGGGCCCTCCCACCTTGAGTTGAGCTTGTGTAGGCCAGATTCGTCCTGAATGCGGCGCAAGACCAAATCACCAACACTAAATGACCGCTCCCTGACGTTGCGATCATGATATCGCCGGATCCCCTGCAGGTACCGACCTGACTGAACAAGAGAGGTGCAGCGAGCTTCTTCCACAGAATCAAGCTCAAACTGCCTCGCCTCGTCCGCCTCGCCTTCATTGTACAGTTCGACCCTTCTTGGAGACTTCCACATGATATCGGCTGGTAAAATAGCTTCAGATCCATATACGAGGAAGAAAGGTGTTTGTCTTGTGGCTTTGGACGGCTGAGTCCGAAGCCCCTAGACGACTTGTGGCAGCTCATGAACCCATTTGCCTCCCTTCTTGCTGTTTTCATCATAAAGTCTCTTCTTGAGGCCGTCAATTATCAAGCCATTCGCCCTTTCGACTTGTCCATTGGCCCTTGGGTGTGCGACCGAGACATATTTAACTTTGATGCAAGCATTCTCGTAGAACTCCTAGAATTGGTTTGCCGTGAAGTTTGATCCTAAGTCCGTGATGATGGTGTTGGGGAAGCCGAAATGATGCAAAATATCTAAGATGAAGTCGACGACCCGATCTGGCGTGAGCTTGGCTATCGGCTTGTACTCAATCCACTTAGTAAACTTGTCAATAGCCACCAGAACGTGGGTGAAACCTCCTGGCGCCGTCGTGAAGGGCCCGATCATGTCAAGGCTCCAACAAGCAAAAGGCCAGGATGGCGGTATAGTGATGAGGCTATGGGCTGGAACATGAGTCTGTTTGCCGAAGAATTGACAATTTTGGCACCTGCGCACAAGATCTTCCACGTCGGTCAATGCAGTGGGCCACCAGAAACCGGCCCTGTATGCTTTCCCCACCAGCGTTCTTGAAGCCGCATGGTTTCCGCAGACACCCTCGTGGATCTCCCGCAGTATGTCGTAACCATCTTCCTTTGTGACGCACTTCATGAGAACTCCTGACCAAGCGCCACGCCGATAAAGCTTGCCGTCGACCAAGATGAAACCCTTGCTCCTTCGCAGGACGTATGCCGCCTCCGCGCTCTTGGCATCAATTCCAGCTGGTAGGCTTTGATCTCGAATGAAGTCGATAAAAGCCTCTCGCCAGTCCTCCCCTAGCACCATAACCTCTCGATCGGGTTGTTGGGGACCCGCGTCGATGGTTACCTGCGGAGAAGACTTGATGGATGGCTTCTTGAGCTCCTGGATGAAGACTCCCAGCGGGACCTGAGCACGTGTGGACCCTAGTTTGGACAGGATATCCGCGCCAACATTGTGCTCCCGTAATACATGGTGAACCTCCAAGCCGGAGAAGTTGCTTTCCAACTTGCGCACTTCCTGTACATAAGCATCCATCGTCTCCTTATTGTAGTCCCATTCCTTGTTGACCTATTGAACAATAAGAAGGGAATCGCCATATACAAGTAGTCGCTTGATCCCTAGTGATATCGCCAAACGAAGCCCGTGAAGCAAGATTTCATACTCGGCTTCATTGTTGGATACCGCCCATAGGATCTGAAGGACATATTTCATTTGTTCACCTCGTGGAGAAATAAGCAGAACACCAGTGCGCCGCCGTCGAGCTTGAGGGACCCATCAAAGTACATGGTCCAGTGCTCTGGCTTGTCTACTGGAGTGGGGACTTGATTCTCCCTCCATTCAGTCATGAAGTCGACTAGAGCCTGTGACTTGATTGCAGTGCGTGGCTTGAAGTCGATTGACAAAGCCCCCAGTTCCACTGCCCACTTGGATATGCGCCCCGTGGCATCTTGATTATGAAGAATATCCCCCAACGGGAAATCTGTGATCACAGTAATCTTGTACTCATCGAAGTAATGGCGTAGCTTTCTTGATGTGATTAAGATTGCATATAAAAGCTTTTGAATAGCTGAATACCGTACCTTGGATTCAGAGAGGACCTCGCTAACGAAGTAGACAGGCCTCTGCACTCCAAACGCATGGCCTTCCTCGCCTCGCTCAACTACAATGGCACTGCTGACAACATGAGTTGTTGCCGCAATGTAAAGTAGTAGATCCTCCCCTGGCAACGGTGCAGTAAGGATCGGAGGTGACTGAAGATGATGTTTCAGATCCTGCAAGGCCCGCTCGGCCTCCTCCGTCCATTGGAACTTATCTTGGCGTTTCAGGAGCTTGAAGAAAGGTAGTCCTCTCTCCCCGAGTCGGGAGATGAGCCTGTTCAGGGCCGCCATACAACCTGTTAACTTCTGCACATCCTTGATTGTGGCCGGAGCCTCCATATCAGTGATGGCCATGATCTTTACAGGGTTGGCTTCGATGCCCCGGTTGCTGACGATGAACCCGAGCAATTTTCCTGAAGGTACTCCAAAAACGCACTTGGTGGGATTGAGTTTCCACCGAAATCTGCGCAGACTGCTAAATGTTTCCTCCAAATCTGCTATCAAGTTGTTGGACGCCCTGGTATTGATGATGACATCATCCACATAAGCCTCAACATTCCAGTGCAGCTGATCCACGAAACACATCTGGATCGCACGCTGATAGGTTGCTCCTGCGTTCTTTAACACGAAGGACATTGTTTTGTAGGCGTAAGTCCCGCACGGGGTGATGAATGCAGTCTTGATTTGGTCCTCCTCCTTAAGCGTGATCTGATGATAACCTGAATAACAATCAAGAAAACAGAGAAGGACACAACCAGCCATCGAATCGACAACTTGGTCAATGCGCGGCAGCCCAAAATGGTCCTTTGGGCAATGCTTGTTGAGATCAGTGTAGTCGACACACATTCTCCATTCATTATTTTTTTTCTATACAAGAACGGGATTCGCTACCCACTCTGGATGGATTACCTCTTTAATGAATCCAGCCGCGAGAAGTTTAGCAATCTCCCGTTTAATGGCCTCACACTTATCGTGGGCAAACCTTCGCAGGCGTTGCTTTTTAGGCGTAGCCTTCGGGTGTACATTCAAAGCATGCTCGATCAACTCCCTGGGCACCCCTGGCATATCCGCAGGTTTCCACGCGAATATGTCTCGGTTAGCCCATAGGAAGCTGATGAGCACGAGTTCCTATTTATCACCTAAGCCCGCACCGATGACAGCAGTCTTAAATGAATCTCCCTCCTGAAGCTGGATCGTCTTGAGGGCCACGTCATCAGTCGACTGGATGCTTGACTTGCTGGCCTTCTTGGAAGGAATCTCCAGCCCGGATTGGGAAAGCTGCTGCGCGGCCGCGAGTACTTCTCCCGAAGCATCTAGCACGCGAGTAGTTGAAGCATACTGGATCGCCTCCTGATTGCAATCATATGACTTCTTCAAGTCGCCACGGAGGGTGAGTACTCCACTGAGTCCTGGCATTTTAAGAAGTAGATAGACGTAATGCGGCACTGCCATGAACTTGGCGAGTGCCGGATGACCCAATATGGCATGGTAAGAAGATTCAAAGTTAGCCACTTTGAATTTGATGAATTCGGTATGATAGTTCTCCCGCGTGCCGAAGGTGGTTGGGAGGACCACCGTACCAAGCGGGTGTGCCGCGTTACCTGGGACGATGCCGTAAAAGGGGGACTTGCTGGGAACTAGCATGTCCTTGAAATCCAGGACCATTTTCTTCAGAGTGCTGAAAAAAATGAGATTGAGCCCGCTCCCGCCATCGATGAGGACCTTGGTGAGCTTAACTTCCGCCACCACAGGATCCAGGACCAAGGGGAATTTACCGGGCTCCGAAAAGCTCGTCCTCTGGTCGTCACGAGAGAATGAGATGGGGACCTCCGACCAACGGAGTGGTCTTGGTACTGCCGGCTCAATAGACAAAATCTCCCGGAGAAGCAACTTCTGGTCCCGCCTGGAACCAAATTCCTCATCTCCACCGAAGATGACGTTGACGACCTTCGAGACATCTTGAAACTTCGGGTTGCGCCCGTGATCCTCGTCATCCTCGGGTTCTTTATCCGCAGGCTTCTTGTTCTTCTTGCCACCACCGGAGTTGCTGAACGTCCTCCGAAGGTGGTAGCAGTCAATGGCGGCATGATTGGCACCTGGGTGCCAAGGGCACTTCTTTTGCAGGAGCTTCTCAAACTCCTCCTGCGTCATCGACTTCTTGCCCCACGAAGGACGATCGACAGCCGCGATGACATCATCTGGCTTTCGTTTCCGGGGCGAACCCGAAAAGTCCCGCTGGCCTTTGTTGTTGCGGTTGTTGTTTGGGCGCCGCAGATTGCTATCTTGACGCCGCGGGAACCGCTCCCGCATCTTCTCCTCCTGTTCGGACCAATCGTGCATCATATCACGAAGGCCCGCAACAGTCTTCGGCCTATTCCGCCTGAAATCCCTGTAGATTCCCGGGTCCGTGATGCCGTTGTAGAAACAATCGATGATGTTGTCCTCCGAGATGTTGGCGATGGTGGCGCGAACGTCGAAGAAGCGACGTGTGTAGGACCGCAGGAGCTCATTACGTTCCTGCTTACACTGAGCAAGATCATGACGAGTACCTGCATGAGCAATCACTCCCTGGAAGTTGTCGACGAAGACCTTCTTGAGGCGCTCCCAGGAGTCGATTGAGTTGTTGCTGAGGCTTTCCAACCAAGTAAGCAGTGCAGGGTCCAAAGCCATCGGGAAGTAGACGACTTTGGCGATATTCGACCCCCCTGCGACCTCAATGGCCGTGGAGTAGCAACGGAGACACTGCTGAGGAGCTTGCTTGCCGTCGTACTTGGTAATGCTGATCCGTTTGAAGCCCTCCGGATACTTGTAGCTCCTAAAATGAGCAGAAAAAGCAGGGAATCGGTCGCTACAGTCAGTACCTTCAGTTTCGACTTCTTCGCAGACCTTGCGCCTGGAGGAGATCACTGTCCGCGCGTCGCGACCTTCATTGATGTGCTGGCACAGGTCCTCTGGAGAAGGTCGATGATTGGCCTGCCGCGGATGACCCCCTTGCAGTGGCTGCTGCCTCCCGCCAGGAGACTGGCTTCCACGAGCGTTGTCGTTGCTGAGCTGGTGTCGAGGATGGCCGCCAACCGTTCGGCTGGGAGCCTGACTTTGACTCTCACCCACGCGCTCCTCCCTGATGGTGGATGCCGGGTTGTGCTGATCCAGCTGGATCCAAGCCCTCTGCGCGTAAAGAAGTGCTTGACGCACTTTCGGATCGTGGCTGCGCTCGAGGATGGCCGTTACCCTGGCGATGTTGGCCACCGGAGTCCTGAAACCCCGCTCGCTTACGGCGACAAACTCAGGGTCAAGCTCGCGATGCATAGATCGCCTACGCTCGTTGGCCCTCCTCCGCCTGATTGTGCGGGCCCTGTTCCTGGCCCTCCGCGCCTCACGGTCGGCGTCATTCTCATCTCCTGCGTTGGTCGTGATCTCATCTTCGGAGACCGCTTCAAAGTCGATGATGGGAAGATCCCCACCGTCCTCGCCTTCTTCGGCCATCAGCACCTGGCGGGAGGAAAGCTCATGAGAGCTTTCGTCGACTAGTTCAGTCGACCCCTCCGCCGCGGTAGCCAATGGCCTGCCCTCTTGAAAAGGCAAGGGCTCGAGGTGAGCCACAAGTCGACCCTCTGCCTTGAGTAGATCAGAGAGCATCATGGCCCTCCAAAGCACAATGCGCCCCTCCGGCAAAGAGGTGATCACCAGATCACCGGTACCAGAACAACCCGAAGCCCCGCGACACGCGGTGGCTTCCGGATTTCCGCCCTGGAGCAGCAAGTCCAGGTCCTTCTCTAACATGGAGAGGGACCCAGAGACGTTGGCCTCCTGAAGATCAGTGGCCGGTTCGCATGAGCTGAGTTGAGATCGGCTATGCAGATCCCTAGATTGAAACAAGTCCAAACCAGGGGAAATTGTCGCAACACCAGAAGAAGTCGAGCCTGGAGCAGACTCCATCTCAATCTGTACTGCAGAGGCATGAAGCGGCAAGTTGTCGAGCCCGTCGACAAACTTGTCGAGGTCACTGCGAAGATCCGCAGCGAAGGTCTTCGGCCTCATGTCGATGAGGAATCGCCGAAAGTTGCCCACACCATCTGCGATGCAGACCCACGAGCCAAAAATGAATGTCGTACCCTAAGAGGGAACTGACCTGATGAAATTGAAAGATGCCATCGAGCTCGCCGGTGGATCTTCGACGCGCTGCCCTACCTGGCGCGCCAGCTGTCAGTGTTTAACCGGCTGCCCACCGAGGGATATACCCAAGGTGGTAAGTTTTGGGTGAGGAGATGCCAAGATCAGGAACTCGAAGGTGCAAGGAACACAGAACTTAGACAGGCCGCAAGATGCGTAACACCCTACGTCCTGTATAGTGGTTTGTATTGCCTTTTGTGTAGAATGACCTAGAGATCGTGTTTTGAGAGGGGTCCCTGTCCTCCCTTATATATCCGAGAGGCCAGGGTTACAAAGATACTAACCAACACTAGCTAAGGAATCATACCAGAACATATCTCGAGTAGATTCCTTCTGTATCGGTAAGCCTTGTCTCCTATTTAAACGGAATAAATAAGAGATAAACAAGATGAATAAGAAATAAGACGGACTTAATCTCTTAGACCTCTTTAAACTACGTTATGTACCCAGCCCCATGGCCCCAGGTCTGACAATTAGACTTCTACATCAGTGGGAAATTTTAGTTTACCGAGAGGTCCCTGAAGTTTTTGAGATTTCCAAATAGGCCCCCGGACCCCTCCCTCTCTTCTTCTTCCTCGCGCACATGTTCCTCTGCTCTGTTCCCCTGCCTCCCCAGCTCTGCTTCCCATGGCTGCTGGTGCAGCTCCCCGGCCGCCGCTATGCAGGCCGTCGTCGTCCACCTCCTGCTTCCCCTCCCTCCATGCGTCGTCCTTTCCCTACCCCGGTCTTGTTTCTCCCCCTTGCTGTCTTGTTTTGAGCACACCACAGCCTCCCGAGCCTCCACCGGCCGCCGCCTCACCGCCGCCATGTTCCGCGCGCATGCCTGCCTTATTTCCCTCCCTCTCCTGCTCAGCAGAACCAGTAGACGCTACCCGATCCATTTCCATCTCCTTCTCGTTGCCATGTGCACCCTGAGCCTGAGCACCACCGCCGCTCTCCCTTCATCCCTTCCGGTGAACCACGGGCCGCCGTGGACAGCCACTCCCGAGCACCCATTGCCCTCACTGACCCCCTAACGAGTTTCCCCGACCTCCGCTCGTGCTCACCGACCCCCAATCGCCCTCCAATTCCGGCCGGAACACCGCTGCCGACGAGCGCCGCTCGCCGCCGCCTCCTGCTCGCCGTGGGGCAGCCCTCTCCGGCCTTCCTCAACCCCAATTGACCCCGCATCGAGCTTCCTCACACCGCTGGGAAGCTCCCCTCCGCTGCCGGCCGCCTGCTCCTGTCGTGCCGCCACTACAAGCTGCCCCCACCTGATCCCAAGCAGTCACAGGTGCGCAAGGACCTCGTGGTGCTTCCCTACCCCTCCATCCTCGCCGCCGGCGATCGCCGTCGCCGGGACTGGCCGGTCAAACCTCACGCCCCCTCTCTGACCAAGGCTGAGGACCATGGGTTAGAAGATCCAAAAGCCTATGGGGCTGTTTGCAAAGCATGTGACTCAGAGAAATAGTGCCAGTTAGGACCTTTTTGTTATTTATTGTAACACCCTAGGGTAAATTTTCCCTAATTTTAATGAATTTATTTGGGCTTAAATAAATTTTCCATGCTTTTCTTTAATTTTTGTCGTATTTAAAGTAATTTTATAACACAGGAAGATAAAATTTATCATAAGATCAACTTGATTGTGCATTCATGCTGGTGCATTGTTTAAATTGTGTTGGGTTTGAATTCAAACTTATTTGAATTCAAATGGCTTTGTTTGAATGGTTAGAGTAAAGAAAAAGGAAAGGAAAGGGAATAGAAGAGAGCAGCCCACTTCCTTGGCCCAGCCCAGCTCTCCACTTCCCTCTCCCTCTCTCCCTCTCCTCCTCGGGCCTTTTCCCCTCACTCCCGCATGGGCCAAGCCGGCCCATTTCCTTTTCCGCGGCCCGAGCAGCCGCGCCACTCTCTCCTCAACCTTTCTCCCCGCACGGGCCGAGCCCCGGCCCACTCCCCCTCAGCTGGCCCCCGTGCGCTCCCCTCCCTTTCCTTTCTCTCGCTGCAACACGGCCCCACCGGTCACCCCCCTCCTCCCCTATTTCTTCCCCGGCGCAACCCCCTCCCCGAGAACTCCGGCGAGCTCTCCTCCCCGGGCCCGCACGCCAATGGGACCGCCGCCACCCTACAAAGAGCCGCCCAACCCTCTAAGCCCTAACCCTAGCCGTCACTCAAACCCCTAGCGCCACCGGCCTCCTTCTCCTCCGCCGCGGGTAAGTCGCACGCCGCCGCGCAATTGCTCACCGCCGGCGCGTCACCGACCCCGCTGACCCCCTTTACACCTTCACAGGACCTGCACGTGTTGATTTGGGGGACCAGCAGGCCGGGAGAAGCACCACAACGAGCTGTCCGCGAGCACCCGAGCTTTGCTTCCGCAGGACCTCGCCGCCGGCCGTCCTCCGCCACGCCCCAGGCACCACAGTCCCTTGGTGAGCTCCACTCCCTTCCCCTGGTCATGTTGCACCTAATGCCGTAGCCTTTAGGCCTCTGCAGCGCTGGGAACACGCGCACGCCGGCGTGTCCGCCGCCCCGAGCCACCCACGTCGTGGGGATCACATACCCGAGCCCCGTCTCGCCTTCTGTAGTGCCTAGAAGAGTTTCCCAGGTCGTGCTCGACCTCTAGGACTTGACGTCGTCCAAATCCGAGCCCGGAGCATGAAGTTCGGTCACCTCCGGCGAGGCACCGCCGCGGGAAGGAGGCTCCGGTGACCTCCACCGCCGCCGGACCCTCTCTCTCTTCTGAGCCGTCCGATCCGCGTCCAGCGTTCGCGATTAGATCGGAGCCCCAGTGAACCGTGACCCTTCGATCGCGATCCAGCGGCCAAGCGTTGCCCGTACCGGTTCGCGGATCAGATTTGATCCGGGCCGTCTGTTTCAAATCCAGCGAATGAGATTAGATCGAGATCTAGATTAGACCTCAACCGCCAGATCCCGATCCAAGGGCGGAAGTTCGCGCGTACCCCTTCGTTTAGTAAGTCTAATCTCAGCCGCGCGATCAAGATCCGAGGGCCGAGAACAGAAGATACCGGTTCGGCCTTGCTGTTTTGCTAAAGAGCCCTCGGGTTTTTCTGAAATCAACCCGCGCTCCCGTGTAGTTCAAAAGTATTCGCAGTTAAGTCCCGTTTTATTCGTTTAGACCCCTAGTCTCTCTGGAAATCTACCCCGCAGTCCGTGCCGCGTGTTTTCACGTGCTAGCCCCCGGGTCTATGCTTTATTTATGTTTAGGTCCCCGGGTTTTGTCCAGAAGCCCCTGAAAGTTAGGTTTTTCTTACAAATAGGTCCCTGGATCTTATTTTAAGCGTAGTTTTCACGTTTTAGCTCCGTTTTAGGTGTTCTTTATATCCACGCGATCGTTGTAATGCGTAGAATAGTTCTAGGCTAGTTTCATGTGCTGTTCTATTGTATTGGTGTACTGTTTTCTTATAGTTTGCTATTGTGTGTGCATGTGTGTATGTGTGGACTATGCTTGATGATCGTGAGTAGACGCGGAGCCTTTGGACCAGTACCAGGAGCAGCCGTCTTCCGAGCAGTTCGAGCAGCAGCCGGGAGAGTACGAGGAAGGCAAGTATAACATGAACCTCCTATCACTTTTAAATACAACTTCATACTGCATTTTAATTCTGTATGCCTATAAGGATTTCCTAGCCACCTTTATATCCTTTATATATATCCTTTGGGTTGCATTTTGGTTAGTTGTGCTAGGTTGCTGCGCTATAACATATCTTGGTCCTTTTTAATTAATTTGATTAATGGTCTTATGCAACTTAATTCTGGAGCCGACCCTCTGTGCTGTGTGCTTGAGTGGTTTGTGCGTCCTTAAAAATATGTTTTTGTAGAAACATGGTTTAGGGGGCCAGCACGGTGCTTAGTGTTGGGTTGGCCACTCTCCATAAGGACCGGTTCATAGAGCGACAACCTGGGACAACCGCGCAACCACAAGACTGGAATGGGACGGTCTTGACTTACTAATTAGGTCGTGTTGGTTCGGGAGTAACTTACCTGCGTGGGCAAGAGGGGTGGTAAGCTTCAATGGTCCCTGCTCCTCCGGCTTGGTCTGTGCTGTGTGTCTTGTACCCCCGGAGGTGGGCCCCATCGTCGCTGATCCAGAATCCTTAGCGGTTACACCTTACCAACGTGATCCTTTGTAACGGTCTCGTAGTGTGCTTGCTAGCCATCTCACCTAAGGAAGTGTGATGAACAACTAGCGTAGCCCACGACTTGTGGGTAAAGTTGTGCAACCTCTCGAGAGTGTAAAACTGATATATCAGCTGTGCTCACAGTCATGAGCGGCCCAGATCCTCCTTTTGATTAGTGGGGTTATCAACCTTTGACGAGGGCGATTCCCCGGGTGCTTGGTTTGGGTGGATCTCAGTAGTTCTTAATTAATATTGATTAATTTATTATGCAATTGGGTTTATGGTAATTCATTCACTTGTAGTAATTAGCTTTAATAAAATTTGCCAAGACTAAAAGCTAATGCAGTTGAGTCAGCTAACCTTAGAGCCTCATACTCGTGTTATACTTGTTGAGTACTAGTTTGTACTCACACTTGCCTCTCTACTCTTCTGTTCTATTTCGGATATCTTCGACTGCTGCTCAGTGCCCGGCAACGTGGAGGATTACGTCAGCGGCTTCGACGACTTCTAGGCGTTTGTCTCCCAGTCGACGTCCCTGTGGCGCCCAGCTTTTCATGTATCTCTTTTACGCTTCCGCAACTCTTGAACCGATTCTTGATTCGGTTGTAATAAAATAATTCCTTTATGATTCATTTACGATTTATGTTAATGTTATTCGTGACATGTGTTGTGATATCTTGATGATCTATTGTATATATGCGTGACTTGATCCTGGCGCATATATGATTGCTCGATTTATGTTCTTATAAATCGGGTGTGACATTTATGCTGTCAACTTGAAAATTCTATATCAATTCAAGGAAAAGTCATAAAAATGCAAACTAAAATTTGTTGGAATACTCATTTTAAGATCTACAACTTTCCTTCTAGATTGACTTTTAGTTTCTGAGTGGTTTGTGCTTTAATTTAAATGCTAAATTTAATTAGTTGTAGGCTAAGAAAATACATAGTAAATAGTAGAAAAATGGTAAAAATGTGAAACCAATTGTGTTAATCTTGTTTTGACATGTAGTATTTAGGAAAAATATCTAACCTACTTTTTATCCAATACTCTTGTAATGTTTGGGTTTAAACTTAAATAAAGCTTAAAAGACTTAATGCATTTAATATATGTAGTTCTAAATGCTCAAAAATCATGAAATTATTTTGAGGTATTGTTCTTGAGTAGTGTAACCCACACACAAAAAGCTAGGATAAAGTCTTAGATATATATAGATCTAGATATTATCTAAATAAATAAGTCCATGGTTAAATAATAACCTAGGATTAGTATAAACAATTAGCAAAACAAATAGATAAAGTTATTAATAATTAGTTTAAATATTTGAAACCAACCCAACCTGTTACCTCATGCCATTAGTTAAATAATTAATACCGATAAATGACTGCCCAGTAGAGAAATAAATAGTAAGTGTACAAAGTAAAATATATTTTCATTGGATTGCAACTTTATCATGAAATAAAATAAAAGAATATGCATTCTTTAACTTATAACTTTACATATCATGTAACTCGACTACTCTCGCCGACGGTGACAACGAGCTCATCCCGGAACAAAGGAGTGGAATCAACTGAAGGCCCCGGGAACGCCGTCGGAGATCTAACTGAAGTTCCGAACCAAAGTTCGGAAAACTTTGACACTACTGCCCCCAACCCCAAGCAAGAAGGCAAGCCCCGGTGCATAACCCAGTATTTCAAATTACTACATTATGCAATCTTATACTTATATATTATATCTTGCATTAAGTCTAGGAGATGAAATGGAACCCTAGATGCATTAATACTAGGAACCTATGTATTGCACCTGAGTCCATATTGAATAGATGCTCTGCTAATAGGACCGGTAGAAGTCGGGTGATTTCCTGTCACTCACGCGATATAGGAGTTGCAATGTTTACATCCCTACAATCACTATAAGGATGACAGACGGGATTTATGTGAGGTATCATGGTTGAGATGATACCCCATCTGTGTTGTTGAACTTGATAAGGTCGCAGTGTGTGGTAGTGGTGGTTAAGCGTTTGAAAGTACTAGCCACATGCCGAGAAATATGGTAAGCGGTAAGCCTAGTAACCAACCGGCCCGAGGAGTGGACATACCTCCCACCACTCGTATTTTGGTTTATCCTGTTACTCGATTCGACGTGTAGGAATACGTGCTGCTGGGCAACCAGGAGTATGGCCGTGTAGTCGCTCTACAGGCATACGTCCTGCACATTGGATGTGCGTATGGTCCTGCAGTCGCTTGTGGTGGATCTGATCCATGAGTCGGAATGAAAGGCAAACAGTTGCTTTGGAACCATCGTTGGATGTTCCAAGCGTGTGAGTTAGGTTTACCCTTGCAAGGCTAAAATTCAATTCAGGAATCGTCCGTTTCTCACGGAGATTGAGACTGCTTGATCCCTTTACCACATAGAGTAACAAGAGCAATTATATGATTATCAAAGATGATGTTTGGCCCAAAGATTCTACCCTTCTTGAATAGCTATAGGTGCTTATCTAGAATGGATAATCACATAGAACTTGAAAGCTAAAAGTTGAAATTAAGGACCTACTCTTTGTTGCTTTTCAGCAGAAAACTCTACCCAAAAACCTGAAAAGCCTTCATAAGTCTAGTTACATGGCTAAGCATACCATGAACGGGTAAGCCTTGCTGAGTATTAGAATACTCAGTCTTGCCTTGTAACTTTTTGTTCAGGTAATCCCCCTGACGATTCTGCTCAACCTATGCCGTGGCCCTACCCTCTGCCTGATGGTTGGTCTGTGGAGTGGGACCCATCCCTAGCCAACGCAGACCCCTCCGAGTGATATCATGCCAGGGCTAGCATGATATCTGAACTGACGACGTGTACAGTGCCCGTGCTTTAAACTCCGCTGCATGACTTGAAACTTAAACCGTTTGTAATAACTTCCCTTAGTTGGGAATTTATGTCACTTTTGAACACTCATGTAATATAACTGCCTGTGATGTAAAATGTGATGGCATTTGTATCTCTGGACTCGCCTTCGTGCGAGGTACCTTGTTTGATCCTGCATTCGGTGGTTTATCGGGACGTTACCCGACAGGCCAAAGGATTATACCGTTTGATGCATGTTGGAGCCCTCAAGAGTGGACTCGCGTACTTGAGCCGGTGTAATTCAGGTTGGTTCTGCCATAGTTGGATAGCCACCCCTTGATTGCTATGACGATTCCTTGATGACCTAGATTAATATCTATATAGGGTTTGCTCTGCTGGATGTTAACTACTGCTAGAGATGCTTAGGACCTTTTATTCCCTCTATTATATTTTAGTTATGACCACAACACGCTTTATCGAAAATAAAGGTGTGAGTGTTTTAAAAGATAAAACAGGATTTTGGGAAAATAAAAGAAGTGTATCATCTGATGAGATGGACGGTGTTTTTTGTGTGAAATGCCACTGGTGAGCTTGTACCTTTGTGGTTGAGTATGGTTGGAAGATGTCCGTCTTGTCAATGTAAGGATGAACTGAGGTGTCATCTTGCCTAACCCACTTATCATACAACCACTCGGCCATTGTTTGGGCAACAGCTTAGCATAAACCACACTAGTTGTTCTGCTAGCCAAAAGGAGAGCTGGTGAGCAACGGGAGAACATGAAGAAGGAATACGATCTGTGTGAGTTATGTCCCGGTTATAACTTTGTTGATAGGTCATTAACCCCATGGTTGCTTCCGTGTTGGCTAGTTAGATTCAGCTAAGTTGGGTAATGGCTTTGCTAGGATCCGCAGCGACACTAAGGTGTTCGTAGTGCGGTATCCTACTTGTGGGTAAAGTGTACAACCTCTGCAGAGTGTAAAATCTATTTGAATAGCTGTGTCCACGATATTGGACGAGTTACGACATGGTCACTTCAATAGAAATTTTGGGATGGGTGGTTTTGTGGCGTGAGTTGTTTTGAAAGTGTCTGGCAGTTGTGCCGTGAGCTACTGTGGACGTGGAGTCCGGTAGCATTAAAACTTGGATCCTTTGTGTAGTATCAACCCCACTTATTTTTCGATTACTACAGAAATGTTCTGAGAAAACTCTTTTATTAAATGAACCCTCGCATGTGTGAAACCTCGCTTTATCGCAAATGAACTCTAGCCTTATCCTTGATATATCCTATGCATGCTCTTTATTATTCCTCTCCGTGGGGGTGGTTGGACTTGTTGAGTATGTATGTACTCACTCTTGCCTAGTTTTTACAAAGGAGGATCCGAACTTCATTCCTGAAGACGTCGAGTAGGTCGCCGTCCTGCACCCAACCTTGCCTGTGGTTTAGGATCTCCACAGGAAGCTTACCATGGCGCAAGACTCTGATGTTATCTTAGATTTCGTTGGTACTTTAGTTTGGCTTTTAGTCCTTATGTTGTCCCTCTTGATAGTGGCGCTTCAGTGCCCGCTACTTGATGGTTTATACGGTAATGAATCATCTGATGTAATAAATGTGTTATCAGCCTCCTGGGACTGATATTTGTATCACATTTAGTCACCTCTGATGAGGGGATGCTTCATTCAGTAACATAGAAACTAGTCGGGGACAAGTAATCTAGGGGTTATTGGCAGTTTTTGATAGACAATAGCGTAGGTGCTGTATTTGATTAGTTGACGGGTTCCACTAGTCATTGCCAAATGAGGCAACCACTCTTGTCAGTCGCATGGTTCGGCTGTGACAGGGTTCCCTGAGTTTAGCGAGGGAGTCATGATTAACCCGAGTAAATAAACATAAATGGCGACCCTGGCTAAGTGGTCAAAAGGGGTGCTTTTAGTTGTACGGAACATCTTGTTTCAAGATATAATCCCAAAATAATGGTTTAAACAAATGCAACAACTAAAAGACCCTCAGAAAAACTCCTTGTGCCGGGTACTTAATTTTTTAGTAAATCATTAGTCGGGTAGTCCTGTCGCCTTTCTTCGTAGACTTGGCGGAGCTCCAAGGACCCTCCGAAAGGCTTAACATTCAAAAGTAGAATGCTTTCTCTTCGGGTGGCACAGGCATTGCCCGTTTCTTTGAACTGGGAGTCTTTTTTCTGTGGCTGCATTGTTCCATGGCTTCTGGCTTGCGCTTCCGAGTAGTCTCCAAGTAGTCAAGAGGGAGTTGGTAGCGGGTGGGGTTGTAGGCTTCCACTTCTTCACGCTCCTGGCACCTAGCAGTGATGACATTGCGGGCGTCCCGGCTAGCGTTGATGATGGCACGAAGGTCACCCGTGGAGGAGTCATGGAAGTTACCGCTCCCCTGCCGGTTCTTCTCCAGTGCGCAGCGCCTATGTTGGGCGTGCTTCGCATTTATGAGCCTATGGCATTCCTTCTGGATGCCATCTGTGTCTTCTGCCTTGATGTTGGTTGAAGATTCACTGTTCATTGTTCCATCCACGTCTTCGTCGAGTGGATCAAGGAGGTAGTCGTCATAGTCATCTAGCTGGACCCGCTCTAGGCCTTCACAATCCTCGTCAACATGGATCATGAGTACTTCTCGATTGGGGATGAAGCATTTGGCATGCTGCATCACTTGGACCTCATCTTCGTCGTTAGATGGGGGGAGGGGTCTGCCCTCTTGAAAGGGGAGTTCCCCAAGTGTGGCAACAAATCATGGTGAACTTGATTTGATGGACCTGGAGGGTTTCTTGCCCTTCCGCTGCCCAAACCTGCCCGACCAATTTGATCCCCTTGCCAAACCTTGGGTCACATGAATAGATGGATCCGAGTATTTGTCGGAAACCATAGCCCCCCACAAGTGGTGGCTTTTCCTTCTCCGAGTGGTGGTGGATGATTAAAATCCTCTTCCAAAGCGAAGAGGGTCCTGGGTTGAACCATCTCAACCCGATCTTGATCCGTGAGGGATTTGTCGATGGAGCCAACTAGTCGGAGTTGATTCCGACTAGTTGTTGACCGAGCAGAGTTAGTCACAGAGTAGTTTGCGGCTCGGTCCCGTCTAGTTTCTAGTGGAGATGAGTTGTCAAAGTTGTCGTTGGCGCTGCTGATTTGTCGAGGTAGTCGTGACTGCGGCGCGAGTTGAGTAGTTGATGTTGTCGCGGCAGCATGTTGGTGTTGAGTGGATTAGTCAAAAAGTTCCAGCTCCCTAGGGCCGATTCGACGAAGGGTGGATTCTGCCACAAGACAGGAGTCATTTTCGAGTAACTCGGAGGGCTCTAGACCCTTCCTGTACATGAAATAGCCTTGCGGCGTAGATGCTATGGTTAAACCCGGATAATTACCCGAAAAGGACTCAGAGTAATCATCGGGTTGCGAGTGGATAACGAGAACTGGTCCACCCGACAAGCGGTGGCTCCCCCGTCGTCGAGTCCTCCTCGGACCTGTGACACTCAGGTAAATAGCTTGGTCACACCCTAGAGTTTTGGTAGGTTCCTATGTCCAAAGTATGGCAAAAGGTGTGTTTAATTTGTGCAAGGTTATGGAAACAGTGATACTTATGTAATCAAATTTAACTAGAGGTCCTTTTATGCAAAATGGATGGAAATAAAGAGAAAAGTTTAAAAGTATGAGGGTTGTTTTGCAAAAGATGGTATCTGTGGTTAAATTGTAAAAATATGAAAAATTACCCTTGGGTATATATGTAAAAGTGTTCTTAACCATAGGACTTACATAAAATGTGAAAATTTTACTAAGTCTATAATATCTTCAAAACTGTTGCTCAAATGCAGATGAACCTTAAGGAGAAATTGTAGAGTCTGAAAAACCATGCACTTTTGCTTTTTGGACCATCTCCATTTGAGCACTGGTTTAAAAGTTGCAAGTTCTTTACAGTGAGGTCCCTATTTTTCTCTGATTTTGCAAAACGGTCCCCGGCTTTTCCCTCCCCCGCACGTCGGAGCTCCACCGCCGCCGCACATCTCCGGCCGCCGGCTCGGCCTCCCGTGGGCAGCACTCCTCCGGCCACCTCGAGCCCCTCCAAGACCACCGGTGTGTAGCTCAGGGTTCCCTCATGCTCTCCCTCCCCTTGCCCCTCACCGCCGGCGAGTCCCATGGCCGGAATTTGGCCGGACCCGTGCCCCCATCGCCGGCCATAGCTCCTGGACCTGATTGCAAAGATTGAATTCTATCCAGGGGGCTACCTGTTAAAGCTAGGGACTAGTTTGTAATGAAGTGGCTGTTATTTCATGTGTGAACATGTTCTGTCATGTAAAATTCATAACAATTCATAGAAAATTTAAAAAATGGCAAAACTAGTTTTGTTAGAAACTAGATTTCAAACTCTATAACTTTTGTTAATGGAGTTTAGTTTGAAACAAAATACTTTTACCTCTATTTTCAATTTAAGATTAAGGGGTAGTTTATGCTTAACTTTGAGATTTCATGCTTTATTGCTTATGAAGTTTGGCATGAATGTTCTATAAGCTCTAGGTAACTTTGTGCAAAGTTTCAAACTCAAATTTGATTTAAACTTAACTCCTTTTTAATTTGAACTTTCAAATTTGAAATATTAACTAAAAGTATTGTATAACCTTTTCTAATTGAGATCTATTTCATTTTCTAATGCGATAGTATTTGATGCTTAATGTATAAACAAATTTCCAAAACCTATACTCTTTTATTTAAAAGTTTTGAACTTAAATTTTGGTTCATTTCAAATTTAATTTAAATGTTTTAGTTCATGTTTGCAACAAAACCCACAATATCCTTGTGTTTCCTTTATAAATAGTGTTTTAAACCTAAACTCTTCCTTTATTTTATGGATTCTTGTGTGTCAATTGGATGAGTTATAACAATTGAAATGTGAAATCTTAAATTTAAATTTCACCTTATTTAATTTATTGCATCTCATATAGAATCAACGACACTCGACGACGGGGACTACGAATTGGTCTTAGGACAAGACCAAGGCTTTTCAGAAGACCCAGCACAAGTCGTCGAGGGACTAATTGAAGCCCTGAACCCGAGTTCGGAAGCCTCTGACACTCCTGCCCCTAACCCCACTCAAGAAGGCAAGCCCCGGACATATCCCATTACTTTATTTACACTGCAATCTATGTCTATCTATATTATATCTTGCATTAAGTCTAGGAATTGAAGTGAAACCCTAGATGCATGAATCCTAGGAATCCAATGTAATGCTCCCGAGTCCTTATCGGATAGATGCTCCGCTAATAGGACCGGTAGAAGTCGGGTGATTTCCTGTCACTCGCGCGATATAGGAGTTGCATGTTTACATTTCTGCAACCACTATAAGGATGACGGACAGGGTCATGTGTTGTATCATGACCTAAGGATTCACCCTGTCTATTTTGATAAAAGCTGTTAAGGTCGATATGTGTGGTAGTGGTGGCTAAGCATTTGAACAGTACTAGCCACATGCCGCGAAATATGGTAAAGCGGTAAGCCTAGTAACCGATCGGCCCGGTAAGTGGACATACTCCCACCACTCGATCTTTATGTTATGTTCACACACACCGACCGGTGGGAGTACGTTCTGCATGGCAGACAGGAATACGGGTTTTGTAGTCGCGCTACAGACGTATGTCCTGCACGAGTGATGTGCGTACGGTCCTACAAGTCGCTTGTGGTGGCCTGTCCACGAGTCGGAATGAAAGGCAAACGGTTGCTTCGGAACGATCTTTGGATGTTCCAAGCGTGTGTGTTAGGTTTACCTTGCAAGGTTGAATCTCGATTCAGGAATCGTCCGCCTCTCACGATGTATGAGACTGCTTATCCCTTTTACCACATTGAGTAAGAAGTGTAACAAATGATGGATAATCTTGATGGATGATAATCATCACCTTACTTGCTTAGTGTAGGTGCTAATCTAGAATAAATACTCAACTAGAATTTGAAAGCTAAAACTTGAAAGTAGTTATACTCTTTGTTGCTTTTCAGCTGAAAATAAACTCAGAGCCCCATATGATACCTTCATGAGTCTAGTTATGGGCTAAAGTATACCCAATCCCGGGTAAGCCTTGCTGAGTATTAGAATACTCAGCCTTGCTTATATCTGTTTCAGATATGACCTTCGAAAATCCCACGGACAACCTTGTGTGGCCAACGTCCGTTCCTTTTGGCTGGTCCGTGGAGTGGGACCCGTCCCCGGCCGGCAGTGACCCTCCGAAGTGACACCAGGCCCTGGGCGAAGCTTGGTGTTCACCTTCGCGACGTGTGTAGTCGCGTGAAACTTTTCCCTTTCCGCTGTGAGTTTGGACAAGCTGTTATGCTTGTCAGTTTGAACATGGTCTGTATAAGTTTACCTATCTTTGAACTCGGTTTGTAATAATGTATGTATGGCTGTAAATTAAAAGTTGATGAGCTATTCTGTGATGTGAACTCGCCTTCGTGCGAGGTAAACCTGCTTCGATCCTGTTGAACCGTGGTTGTATCGGGCGGAGACCTGACAGACCAAGGGATTGTTCCGTTTGAAGTGCGTTGAGCTGATTGTAGTTGTGCGGCGATCATTAGCGCACTTGAGCTGGAATAATTCAGGCGGTTCTGCCACAGCTGGTATCAGAGCTGTAGGTTTACCTTTACATCTGGAAAAGTTCTTAAAAAGTGTTTTCTGGATAAAAGTTTGCCAACAAATGAGTTTACAAACATGCGTTGGATTCGTTAAGGCTGTGCTTAGTTCATAAAGCCCTAGGGATGTATATGGGAAATATCAGGTGGCAATTAGAGTATATATATAAATCTGATTTGCAGCACTACTTTCCGTCAAACCTTAAATTCCTGCACAATCCAATTTTACTTCCTGTAACGACACCTACGAACGGAGGTAAGAAGGTAAGGATCCTCAGCCAACTGAGGGAGCTTGGCCTTCCTGTCGGTGATGCGAACCGAACGTTGTTTCTCAAGCAGTGGCCTACTTGAGATGCTGCCAATATACCAACTTAGGTTGATTATATTGGGAGTATATGGTTCGGCGCAGGGTATGGCGATCGCTGTTCATACCCCCGCATTTTGCGGTACCCCCGTGAATACGTTGTTTCGATAATGTATGTTAACGTTGTCTGTATGGTGGTAATTGTACAGATGCTGTTTCTATAGTGAACAGTAATGATTGGGGACGCTTTCATGTCGTGCTACCATGAAAGGTTCAGGAGATATATATATATATATGTGTGTATTTTTCTGCAGGTACACTGACCACGTGTACGCTATTAGGATGCGTAGGGTTTATCGATTAATTATATATAGTGAGAGACGTATGGTTATGCCACCAGAAATTAACTGCGTAAGTCCGAACATATTCAGCAGTTGTTTTGGTTGTGAGGACAAGTAGTGCGTGCATGCATAATCTGTTAACAAAAGGATTTTCATAAATAAAGGATATGTTGTTTGCCTTAGGAATGGGCTAATGGAGTTCTAATGATAGTTTTAGGTTGGGTATCTTATATAGAATCTTAGTTTTTCATCTGATTTCCAGTCTTTGCTATTATCAGAATCGGTTATCCCAAGTATAGTTATCTTGTGAGTCTTCTGTAGGATAATTGCATTTCAGCCATTCAATGCAATTGTGTCATCAATCCTTTGGGCTCCTGTTCTGTGTTGCTGTATTTCTGTATCTCACCATTTGAAATCTTGCTTCAGATGACTGAGACTCTAAATATTCGTTGGGATCGTCAAGGACACGCTCATACCAATGCCTTGCATTGGGAGGGCTTTCCTCGTCTCTTGTGGGAGTCACTTCAGATTTTTGGCTATGATGTACCCCCACTATATGACGGACATGAGTTTGTTGAAGCGGGTGTCCCTCGGTGTAGGGTGAAGATGACCATTCCGCAGCATCCTTCTCGCTACTTGTGGCGACCTGTCACAATTTGCATGAGTGGCCACCGCCTTGTGGATACCTTTGAGTCTGCGGCACTTGAAGCTATTCACATTTTCTGTGACAAGCACCCCGAAGAAGTGGCTGCCTATCCGATCGGTTTATTCCCAGCCACGGACTCTCGTGACTCCGAGTGGACCTTCAGGATCTCCTACTGCAGTCATCTATTGGGGGATCTGTCTCTTGAGACGCTGCAAGCTCTTATCCGGTTCATGAATGTGTAGCATCAATATCAGTTGCTGCAACGTCGGAGCATGAACCAGTTGTCCACCTTAGCTCAAGCTCACCATGGAACTATCACCCAGCAGCTTGATGAGCTGAATGAGCTTCATGCTATCACAAATGCCCAAGTTGACCTGTTGGCCCAGCGCGATGTGATCATTAACAACCAAGAAAACCAAATCCACGAGAGGGGGACAGTTATTGCCCAGCGCAATATCATTATTGAGTTCCTTCAGGATCAGGTTCAAGATCTCATCATTGAGCTTGATGATGCTATCAACCATATCAACGACCTCCATGAGCAACCCGCACCACCTATAGTGCCAGAAGAAAATGAGAGTGAGGAAGAAGAAGAAGAAGAGCCAGAAGAAATAGAAGGAGAATCGGGTCTTGACTCCGAACACGGTGATCCCACCCCAAATCCCCAATGCAACCACTCTTCTTCCAGAAGAGTATCGTCAGTGGGAAACCTCGACAACTTTTAGCCCATCGCTCTCCTCGCTGTACTAGATGTAACCTAGGTGGTGTGTAGTTTATTTAGTTATAGAGCCACTTGTTGTATGTGTGGCATAGGCAAAGGTTTGTGATAGTTTGAGTATATTTATGTGAGATGTAAGGATATCCGTATCAGTATAGTAATCTAAATCCTGTGTTTGGTTACCCGGTTCAATATCCTTGTATCTACTATAAGTGGTTTGAATGGAACATATGCATTACATTTCCACCTGACAATTGCATATTACCTGAAATTGGAGCAAGATTACGGTTGATAATGGATGTCTCCTTTATTTCAGATGGTTGGAGCTACTCGAGGAACCCCGGAAGGATTCCGGGCAGGTCAGCCTGGTAGTTCTCAGCAACCACCACCGCCACCTCCAAACCTGGCCGAGGTTATGGCCCGGCAAACTGAGCTTCTTAATCAACTTGTGCAAGCTCAAATGGGCCACTTTCAGCAGCAACCTCGAGGCCGAGGTGAACCCCTGTCGGCCAGTTACCAGGATTTCCTCAGCACTCAACCTCCCTTATTCCATAAGGCCGATGAACCTTTGGACGCAAACGCTTGGCTTCGAACTATTGAGTCTAAGTTCGCCTTACTACCAGCTCCATGTTCAGAGGAGAACAAGGTGCTCTTTGTAGCTCAGCAACTCCGAAGCACTGCCCGTCTTTGGTGGGATCAGTTTCATGCTATGCAACCTGCTGAACACGTCGTCACCTGGGATGAATTTCGAACTGCGTTCCGAGCACATCACATACCAGCGGGACTCATTGAGCGGAAGCTCAATGAATTTTTGAGTTTGACCCATGGTACCCACACTGTCACACAGTATGCGCAAGTTTTCAATCACTTGTGCCAGTATGCGGGATCACATGCGGACACTGATGCCCGCAAATGTGATCGCTTTCATCGAGGCCTGAACACTAAACTGAAGGAATGGCTGAATTTGGTAAAGGCCGACAACTTCAATGAGTTGGTCAACATGGCCATTACTCAAGAGGATTGCATTGCCGCCCACAGAGCGGAAAAGAAACGGAAAGCACCTACAGGGCCTGCAACTTCACAGCCGCCAAGGTATCGGTTGGTCCCGAGTAACACCCCTCGAGCTCCACCTCGAAGTAATTTGCCTGGTAGATGGGTAGCTCAACCTCCCCAACAGGCCCAATTTAACCGACTACCGCCGCTACAAAATCAACAACAACCCCGGCAAGGCCCACGACCGAGCTTTCCGCCAGCTACTCCAGGAAACAGCAATTATCGTTGTTTCAATTGCGGAAGCCCGTCCCACTTTATCAAGGACTGCCCTCAACCTAGGAAATCTTTCTAAGGGCAGACATCTAATCCCAACCACCAGGGGAAGAGTAAGAGGCAAGTGATGCAGGTCCGTCAAGGGAGGGTAAACCTCACCACACTCTCCGAACTCCCTGAAGGGGCACCAATAATGACGGGTACATTTTCTATCAACCATCATCCTGTTGTTGTTCTTTTCGATACTGGTGCTACCCATAGTTTTATTAGTATGGATTATGGGACTAAAGTGGGCTTGGACATCTGTTACATAAATGAAGCCTATAAGATCGTAACTCCTGGTGGTAAGATTTTGTCCAATCAAATCTGTAGAAGGGTACCAATTCAGCTGGGTAGTCATCTAATCAAAACAGATTTGTTAGTATTAGACTTAAAGGGGATGGATGTCCTTTTAGGTATGAATTGGATGACCCAGCATCATGTGTCCTTAGATATCCCTTCTCGAATTGTGGGAATAGATTCACCTGAGTACGAGTCAACCATTCTTTATCTCCCACAACAGCAACACCTTAACCCTTGTACTTATGCTACCACTGGGGTTAAGTTAAAAGATATCCCTGTCGTCTGCGAGTATCCTGATGTTTTTCCAGACGATTTGCCTGGAATGCCACCAGATAGAGATATCGAGTTCATCATAGAACTCCAACCTGGTACAGCCCCTATCTCTAAGAGACCTTACCGTATGCCTCCTAATGAATTAGCTGAGTTAAAAACCCAACTCCAAGATCTCTTAGACAAAGGCTTCATTCATCCGAGTGCATCACCCTGGGGTTGTCCAGCCCTGTTTGTGAAAAAGAAAGATAATAGCTTAAGGCTATGTGTGGATTATCATCCTCTCAATGCGGTGACTATCAAAAATAAATATCCTCTACCCCGCATTGATATCCTCTTTGATCAGTTAGCCAGAGCCAAGGTGTTTTCTAAAATAGATCTTCGTTCCGGGTATCATCAAATTAAGATTCGGCCCAGCGATATTCCCAAGACAGCTTTCTCTACCAGATATGGTCTATATGAGTATCTGGTTATGTCGTTTGGTCTCACCAATGCTCCAGCATATTTCATGTACCTTATGAACTCTATCTTCATGTAAGAACTCGACAAATTTGTCGTAGTTTTTATTGATGACATCTTGATCTACTCTAAGAACTCAGAAGATCATGCCCAACATCTCCATGTCATCCTTCAGCGGTTAAGAGACCATCGCCTGTACGCCAAATTCTCTAAATGCGAGTTTTGGTTAGATACAGTAAAATTTCTGGGCCATACCATTTCCGGTGATGGAATATCCATCGATCCCAGTAAAGTACAAGAAGTGATGGATTGGAAACCCCCGACCTCCGTCCATCAAATTCGTAGTTTTCTCGGTCTAGCTGGCTATTATCGCCGTTTCATTCCTGACTTTCCCAGAATAGCCAAACCTATGACCGAACTACTAAAGAAAGGTGTGAAATTCTCCTGGGATAAAAAATGTGAAGATGCATTTCATATTCTTAGAGATCGTCTTACGACTGCTCCAGTCTTAGCTCAACCAGATGTATCAAAACCTTTTGACATCTACTGTGATGCCTCAGGAACTGGACTTGGTTGTGTGCTTATGCAAGACAACCGAGTGATTGCATATGCATCACGAGCACTTAGGGTTCATGAACAGAACTATCCCACTCATGACCTCGAACTTGCAGCTGTTATTCATGCCCTAAAGATCTGGAGACACCATCTGATGGGTACAAAATGTCATATTTATACTGATCATAAAAGCCTCAAGTATATCTTTACCCAGGCAGATCTGAATATGAGGCAAAGGCGCTGGCTAGAACTTATCAAAGATTATGATTTGGAAGTGCATTATCATCCAGGCAAGGCTAATGTCGTTGCAGATGCCCTTAGTCGCAAAGCGCATTGTTCTTGCCTATCCGTTGAAGCATTCAACGAGACTCTCTGTTGGGAAATGAGTAAGCTCAACCTAGAGATCATTTCCCAAGGTGACCTACACCATCTTTCAGTTGAAGCCACACTTAGAGATAGTATTGTTCTAGCGCAACAGCATAATAAAGGGGTCATAATCATTAAACAGAAGATAACACAAGGAGAAGGGAAGTATAAATGCTTCCGAGTTGATCCTAAAGGGGTTTTATGGTTCAACGAACGTATGGTTGTACCCAAGGACCATAGGCTCCGCAAGCAAATAATGGACGAAGCCCACTTGTCCAAATTCTCTATACATCCCGGTAGTACGAAGATGTATCAGGATCTGAAATAGAACTTTTGGTGGACTCGTATGAGACGAGAGATTGCCAAATATGTGTCGGAATGTGATATCTGCCAAAGAGTCAAAGCCAGTCATTTGAAGACTGCTGGTATCCTTCAACCTCTACCCATTCCTTCGTGGAAGTGGGAGGATATCAGTATGGACTTTATTGTTGGCCTGCCCAACACTTCTCGGAAGCATGACTCTATTTGGGTAATCGTTGATCGATTAACCAAGACTGCACATTTCCTTCCCGTGCATACTACGTATATTGCCAAGAAGTATGCCGAGATCTATTTAGATCAAATTGTTCGTCTTCATGGAGTACCTAAAACGATCATTTCTGATCGTGGAGCACAATTTGTTGCTCAGTTCTGGGAGCAACTCCATGATGCTCTTGGGACTAAATTAATTCGAAGCTCTGCCTATCATCCTCAGACAGATGGGCAAACTGAGCGAGTAAACCAGATTCTAGAAGATATGCTTAGAGCTTGTGTACTTCAGTTTGACAAAAATTGGGATAAATACTTGTCACTGGCAGAATTTTCTTATAATAATAGCTATCAGACAAGTATTAAGATGGCCCCATTTGAAGCATTATACGGTCGCCGATGCCGAACTCCTTTGAGTTGGTCACAAACCGGCGAGCGTAAAATTTTTGGACCCGATCTAGTTATGGAAGCAGAGGATAAAGTAAGGCTTATCCGGAACAATCTAAAGGCCGCCCAATCTCGGCAGAAAAGCTACGCTGATATACGGAGAAGACCATTGCAGTTTCAAGTCGGAGACTTCGTATATCTTCGAGTATCTCCTACCCGAGGTTTTCAAAGATTCGGTGTAAAAGGGAAACTTGCTCCTCGATACATCGGACCCTTTGAAATCCTTGAAGACTGTGGACCTGTAGCCTATCGTCTTCAACTTCCTCCCCAACTAGCGGCCATCCATAACATCTTTCATGTATCCCAACTCAGAAAGTGTATTAAGACCCCCACCAAAATCATCGATTCCCAAACTATCGAAATCGAACCAGATCTGACCTATACCGAACATCCAATCAGAGTACTAGACACTAAAGAGAGAAGCACCAGAAGAAAAACCACCAGAATGTACAAGATTCAGTGGAACCATCATACGGAAGAAGAAGCAACATGGGAAACCGAATCCTATCTTCAACATCACTTTCCCGACTTCTTCCAAGCCAACCTCCGAACTTGATCATCTCATTCCTTTCATTTCCGAAATCTCGGGACGAGATTCTTTTTTGGGGGGAAGGCTGTGACACTCAGGCAAATAGCTTGGTCACACCCTAGAGTTTTGGTAGGTTCCTATGTCCAAAGTATGGCAAAAGGTGTGTTTAATTTGTGCAAGGTTATGGAAACAGTGATACTTATGTAATCAAATTTAACTAGAGGTCCTTTTATGCAAAATGGATGGAAATAAAGAGAAAAGTTTAAAAGTATGAGGGTTGTTTTGCAAAAGATGGTATCTGTGGTTAAATTGTAAAAATATGAAAAATTACCCTTGGGTATATATGTAAAAGTGTTCTTAACCATAGGACTTACATAAAATGTGAAAATTTTACTAAGTCTATAATATCTTCAAAATTGTTGCTCAACTGCAGATGAACCTTAAGGAGAAATTGTAGAGTTTGAAAAACCATGCACTTCTTCTTTTTGGACCATCTCCATTTGAGCACTGGTTTAAAAGTTGCAAGTTCTTTACAGTGAGGTCCCTATTTTTCTCTGATTTTGCAAAACGGTCCCCGGCTTCATTCCTCCCCCTTCTTCCTCCCTGCGCCACTGCTCCCCTGCTCTGCCTGCTGGCACCCCTGCCGCCGGCGCAGTGCACCGCTCCTGGCCGCCATCCACCCCCCCCCCCGCTTCCCCCTCCCCCACGCGTCGCCTCACCATCCCTCCACCGCTCTAACCCCCCCCCCCTTGCTGGCGCCCTGCCTGCGCGCCACGCCACTCGCGGCACTGCAGCGCTGCCGCTGGCGTCTCTGTCGCCGCCGCGCATCGGTGGTTCAGCTCCCCCCGTAGCAACTTCAAGTCGAGGCTTAGCTTGCTGTGCTTCCCTTTTTCCGCCTGCACTGCCTATAAAAGGCCGCCCCGGACCCCCTCGCGCGCGCACAGACCTTGCCGCCCTCCATTAGCGCCGCCGTGACCTCGGTTCATCGTGGAGCTTCCCCCTCCGCCCTCTCCCTTCCCAAACCAGCAGCACCACCAGCTCCCCCATCCCCCACCGCACCTTCCTAGCCCAACCCTTTCCTCCCCTGGACGCCGGAGCCCCACCGCCGCCGCACATCTCCGGCCGCCGGCTCGGCCTCCCGTGGGCAGCACTCCTCCGGCCACCTTGAGCCCCTCCAAGACCACCGGTGTGTAGCTCAGGGTTCCCTCATGCTCTCCCTCCCCTTGCCCCTCACCGCCGGCGAGTCCCATGGCCGGAATTTGGCCGGACCCGTGCCCCCATCGCCGGCCATAGCTCCTGGACCTGATTGCAAAGATTGAATTCTATCCAGTGGGTTACCTGTTAAAGCTAAGGACTAGTTTGTAATGAAGTGGCTGTTATTTCATGTGTGAACATGTTCTATCTTGTAGAATTCATAACAATTCACAGAAAATTTCAAAAATGGCAAAACTAGTTTTGTTAGAAACTAGATTTCAAACTCTATAACTTTTGTTAATGGAGTTTAGTTTGAAACAAAATACTTTTACCTCTATTTTAAATTTAAGATTAAGGGGTAGTTTATGCTTAACTTTGAGATTTCATGCTTTATTGCTTATGAAGTTTGGCATGAATGTTCTATAAGCTCTAGGTAACTTTGTGCAAAGTTTCAAACTCAAATTTGGTTTAAACTTAACTCCTTTTTAATTTGAACTTTCAAATTTGAAATATTAACTAAACCTATTGTATAACCTTTTCTAATTGAGATCTATTGTCATTTTCTAATGCAATAGTATTTGATGCTTAATGTATAAACAAATTTCCAAAACCTATACTCTTTTATTTAAAAGTTTTGAACTTAAATTTTGGTTCATTTTAAATTTAATTTAAATGTTTTAGTTCATGTTTGCAACAAAACCCACAATATCCTTGTGTTTCCTTTATAAATAGTGTTTTAAACCTAAACTCTTCCTTTATTTTATGGATTCTTGTGTGTCAATTGGATGAGTTATAACAATTGAAATGTGAAATCTTAAATTTAAATTTCACCTTATTTAATTTATTGCATCTCATATAGAATCAACGACACTCGACGACGGGGACTACGAATTGGTCTTAGGACAAGACCAAGGCTTTTCAGAAGACCAGCACAAGTCGTCGAGGGACTAATTGAAGCCCCGAACCCGAGTTCGGAAGCCTCTGACACTCCTGCCCCTAACCCCACTCAAGAAGGCAAGCCCCGGACATATCCCATTACTTTATTTACACTGCAATCTATGTCTATCTATATTATATCTTGCACTAAGTCTAGCAATTGAAGTGAAACCCTAGATGCATGAATCCTAGGAATCCAATGTAATGCTCCCGAGTCCTTATCGGATAGATGCTCCGCTAATAGGACCGGTAGAAGTCGGGTGATTTCCTGTCACTCGCGCGATATAGGAGTTGCATGTTTACATTTCTGCAACCACTATAAGGATGACAGACAGGGTCATGTGTAGTATCATGACCTGAGGATTCACCCTGTCTGTTTTGGTAAAAGCTGTTAAGGTCGATATGTGTGGTAGTGGTGGCTAAGCGTTTGAACAGTACTAGCCACATGCCGCGAAATATGGTAAAGAGGTAAGCCTAGTAACCGATCGGCCCCGGTAAGTGGACATACTCCCACCACTCGATCTTTATGTTATGTTCACACGCACCGACCTGTGGGAGTATGTTCTGCATGGCAGACTGGAATACGGGTTTTGTAGTCGCCCTACAGACGTATGTCCTGCACGAGTGATGTGCGTACGGTCCTACAAGTCGCTTGTGGTGGCCTGTCCACGAGTCGGAATGAAAGGCAAACTGTTGCTTCGGAACGATCTTTGGATGTTCCAAGCGTGTGTGTTAGGTTTAACTTGCAAGATTGAATCTCGATTCAGGAATCGTCCGCCTCTCACGATGTATGAGACTGCTTATCCGTTTTACCACATTGAGTAAGAAGTGTAACAAATGATGGATAATCTTGATGGATGATAATCACCACCTTACTTGCTTAGTGTAGGTGCTAATCTAGAATAAATACTCAACTAGAATTTGAAAGCTAAAACTTGAAAGTAGTTATACTCTTTGTTGCTTTTCAGCTGAAAATAAACTCAGAGCCCCATATGATACCTTCATGAGTCTAGTTATGGGCTAAAGTATACCCAATCCCGGGTAAGCCTTGTTGAGTATTAGAATACTCAGCCTTGCTTATATCTGTTTCAGATATGACCTTCGAAAATCCCACGGACAACCTTGTGTGGCCAACGTCCGTTCCTTTTGGCTGGTCCGTGGAGTGGGACCCATCCCCGGCCGGCAGTGACCCTCCGAAGTGACACCAGGCCCTGGGCGAAGCTTGGTGTTCGCCTTCACGATGTGTGTAGTCGTGTGAAACTTTTCCCTTTCCGCTGTGAGTTTGGACAAGCTGTTATGCTTGTCAGTTTGAACATGGTCTGTATAAGTTTACCTATCTTTGAACTCGGTTTGTAATAATGTATGTATGGCTGTAAATTAAAAGTTGATGAGCTATTCTGTGATGTGAACTCGCCTTCGTGCGAGGTAAACCTGCTTCGATCCTGTTGAACCGTGGTTGTATCGGGTGGAGACCCGACAGACCAAGGGATTGTTCCGTTTGAAGTGCGTTGAGCTAATTGCAGTTGTGCGGTGATCATTAGCGCACTTGAGCTGGAATAATTCAGGCAGTTCTGCCGCAGGCCCAAACTTGTAATTGACGGGTACTCTTTATTTGAATCTGAATCGTAGTCGAGAATGGGGAGCCCCTGACACGCGGTGGCTCTCTCATCTCGAATCTTGAAGAGATGATCTAAGTCCTCCTCCCAATCAGGGAGGGACTTGGACTATGAAGCTTCCTCAAATCGGTTTGAATCTGATCCGAGTCCTTGTGCAGCATGACTTGGAGTCGCATCAAAAACGGATGTGTTTTCGATCTGCCTGGGCAGATCGGGGAGCAGCAACTCGTCGAGATCGTCGATGAAGGAGTCGGGGTTGCTGCATTGAGTTGCCGCAGAGTCCTTCGACTTCCTGGAGTTTATTAGGTGGCTGTTGAAGCCACCGAAACCGTTGGCGATGCAGATCTAGGAGCCGAAGATGAAGGTTGTGCCCTCATCGAGCACGTTGCTGGTGAAGCTAAGAGATGCCATCGAGTTCTCCAGAGGATGCTCGATGAACACCCCAACCTGGCGCGCCAGCTGTTAGCATTTTACTGCCACGCCCAGCGAGGGATACCACCGAGGTGGTGATTTTGTAGGTAGGGTGTCACCGAGATCAGGAACTCAAAGGTGCAACGGAACACAAGGTTTAGCTAGGTTCGGGCCACCGAAAGCGTAATACCCTACGTCCTGTGTGGTTTGTATTACCTTTGATGGTGATTGGGTGATCTCCTGGGTGATTCCCTGGATGATTGCTGGGCTCTCCCCTGGAGGGGGTCTTGTCTGCCCTTATATAGTCTAGGAGGATAGGTTTACATGGAAGACCTAGTCGGATACATGCCCTAGAGTCCTACCTGAGTACTTTTTTGGTATATCCCTATTGTATCCGACTAGTTTTACTACTATAGGAGCAGTTCTACTAGCCTATGAGTAGTTACACAGATGTAGGGCATGGGCCATGTCCCAACCCTTATACTAGGAAAAGTATGCCACGTGTACAGCCCATGTACCCGGGTCTTACAAAGACTACCTTTGAGTATATTATCATGTTGGAAAAGTTTGAGATACAAAAACTTTGTGGAACTACCCATAGAAACAAATCTTTATTAATATAAATGAATCTTGACTTGTTTTCTATGCCCTGTATCTTGCACACTAAAATCTGAAAAATTAGTAGTAGACTCACCATAAGTTTAGAAGTACTTAGTAAAATATTGAGCACCTTTAACTAAGTACTCCTAAACTTATGGTGAGTCTACTGTAAATTTTTCAGGTTTTATTGTGCAAAACACATGGCATATAAATTAAGTCAAGATACATCTGCATTAATCAAGATTTGTTTCTATAGGTAGTTCCACAAGGTATCTGTGTCTCAAACTTTTCCTGAACAAACTTACTTGCATGAGTAGGCTACTGTAATTTTTGTAGATTTTTCTTATGTAAGAAACAGAGGCTAAACTTCTAGTTTAACTGGATCTAGCATATAACAAAAGGTACTCAAAACATCTAGTTGTGATTGGATTCAGTGCATGACATTTTTATGAAAGACTAAGCTCTTAGCACAGAAGCAACCATCCAAAACTCATGAGCAGTTCTTTCCTGAAACTCTTGGAACAACTAAAAGATATTTAAACTTGATTTAAATCTTTAGCGAAAATTATGTGGAAATAGTTCAAGATCCTTTTACAAAGTTGTAGATCTTAACCCAAAGAGTCCAGAATATTTTAGTTTATATTTTTAGGATTTTTTTGTGAATCATTTTGCATTTTCAAAGTTCATAGATTGGTTTGCAAGTTCTAGTTTGTGGTTTACCAAAGGATCCCTGAGATTCTACAGAAAACTCCCTAGAAATATTGAAAATGAAGCAACTGGGTCCTTTGTGCAGGGGAATGGCTGCGGCCGGCCAAATTTCGGCAACCAGGGTTGCCGACAGCGAGGGTGAGGGTGGGAGAGGCATGAGGGGACCAAACCACACCTGATTGCAGCCTTGGGTGGGGAAGGGGTGGACCAAGGCGGCTCACCGGCGTGGCACAGAGCCGGCGGCGGTTGAGGGTGGTGGTGGCGCTCCGGTGAGGAAGATGTGGCAGAACCAACCTGAATTATACCGGCTCAAGTACGCGAGTCCACACCAGAGGGCTCCAACGTGCTTCAAACGGTATAATCCCTTGGCCTGTCGGGTAACGTCCAGATAAACCACCGATACACAGGATCAAATAAGGTTACCTCACATGAAGGTGAGTCCAGAGATACAATCACCATCACATTTTACATCACAGAGAAAATTACATTACTAGGGTTTCCAAAAGAGGTATGAAGTTTCAAATTCAGAGAAAAGATTACAAACTGTTAAAACTATGATTTTTAGCAGCGGAAAACATACGCGATGATTACAACACGTCGTTAAGACGGATGTCATGCTAAGCCCGGGCATGACATCACCCGATATCACCAGTGCTGGCCGGGGACGGATTCCATTCCACGGACCAACCCTCTGTAAGAGCACAGGACCAAGGCAAGGGAAGAGTAGGGTCTTCACAGATATCACCTGAAAAACATACAACTAGCAAGGCTGAGTATACTAATACTCAGCAAGGCTTACCCGGGGTCGGGTATACTTAGCCCATAACTAGACTTATAAAAGCTTATAATGGTTCTGGGTTTAGTTTCAGCTGAAAAGCAACAAAGAGTAGATCCTTAATTTCAAGTTTTAGCTTTCAGATTCTAGTTAATTATCCATTCTAGGTAAGCACCTATAACTAAGCAAGCATGGTGTAATCTTTGGTCAAGCATCATCTTTGATAACCATAATATTGCTCTTGTTACTCTATGTGATAAAGGGATCAAGCAGTCTCAATCATCGTGAGAAGCGGACGATCCGAATCAAATTTAACCTTGCAAGGTAAACCTAACTCACACGCTTGGAACACCAAAGGGTCGTTCCAAAGCAACCGTTTGCCTTTCATTCCGACTCATGGATCAGATCCACCACAAGCGACTGTAGGAACATACGCACTTCCAAAGTGCAGGACATACGTCTGTAGCGCGACTACAAAACCCGTATTCCTGGTTGCCCTTGCAACACGTATTTCCTCAGTCGAACCAAGTAACCAGAAGAACCAAATACATGTGGTGGGAGGTATGTCCACTCCTCGGGCCGATTGGTTACTAGGCTTACCGCTTACCATATTTCGCGGCATGTGGTTAGTACTTTCAAACACTTAACCCCGATCACCATACGCTGCGACCTTATCAATAATTTTAACAACACAGACGGAGTATCATCTCAACAATGATACCTCATAAAACTCCCGTCCGTCATCCTTATAGTGATAACAGAAATGTAAGCATTACAACTCCTATATCGCGCGAGTGACAGAAAATCACTCGACTTCTACCGGCCCTATTAGTATAGCAGCTAGTCGGACTCAAGAGCTAGTATCCATCATATTGGTTTCTAGGAGAATGCAACTAGGGTTTCAAGCAATTCCTAAGAACTTAATGCATAGAATATGTGAATAAATATAGATGGCAATGTAATTAAAATAGTGGGTTATGTCCGGGGCTTGCCTTTACTGGTGGGGCTGAAGTTAGAAATGTTAACATCTTCCGAACTTTGGTTCGGGGCTTCAGATATTCCCTTGGTGACATTTACTTGATCTTCAGGAACATCCGCCATAGACTTCTGGAAGATCTTGTAGGAACTGCGTGCGGAAGTAGTCGTATCTACATGCAATGCGACATCACATTCAAAGCATGCACGTGAAGTTATTTCACCTCACAACAAAATTGCAATTCAACACTCCTTTAACATATTACTTACATAACAAACAAAAGACTTGCAACTAAACTTGGATAGAGCTATAGGGAAACAACTATTTAGAATCAGCTACTTGCTGAGGGTTACCACAAAGTCGATTGGAAACAACGGAGGTTTAGCCGATGGAAAGGTGCATCGTTTCCCTAATCGATCGATGAAAGCATCGATTACTTTAGCAGAAGGATGATTGCTAAAGCAGTTGTCTTAACTGAGATGTGCTTAAGTGTTATTCTCAGTAACTAAGTGTGGTTGTATCGACTCGATTACGTCAGTACAACTATTGAGTGACGTATATCTAATTGGAGTGTGGTTAAGGGTATATGGCCGATAGATATATAGCCGATCTCTCAGTCGATAAATCGGCTGATAGAAATATGTGGACAAGGATGGGGAAACTAAGGATTGATCGGCCATATTTGACCGATACGGAAAACGACTAGAATCGGCTTGGATCGGCCGATAGCAAGAACCCTAAGATCGTGTGTGTCTCTCTGATACATCGACTCTGTGCAGTCGATGTAGGATAGACAAAAGAATTGTATCGGCAGTAGCCGATACTAGAAAGGTAACAACCATATCAGCTAACCGGTCGATGGTAGAAGTATCGACTGATAGCTGTTACGCAGAAACATCATAGGCTCAAGGAAAACGGATGCTTAGCGGCTGAACCAAAAGTTGATGTTGAAATGCAGCTGCAGAGATGTATAAGCTAAGCAACAGATGCACATGAAGTAACAAAGATCTTTACATGAAGAGAAACTTAAGAAAACGGCAATCAAGACAAGGATAACATCTTGACGGCAAGCATATGAGCACCAGGGTGATAGGATCAACTAAATATCACACCCTATAATTTATCTTCCAGCTATAACACATGCATGCAATATAAGGTACAAACAAAGCATTCATTCCCTAACATTTAACCTAGACCACAAATCAAGACTTTCACTCAAGATTACAACATAAAACTTGTAGGGTTTAACTTAGGGTTTCAAACAAAACTGATTTTACATTTTTATGAACTTCCTACGAAAATCAATGAAATGTAGAAGTTCACGGGTTTGAAATAAAGAAAGCTTTGGAAAATTACAAAGAACACCCTTGAACTTTCTAAAACATAGCAGTCAAGTCCCTGATCGGTGAAAAACAGATAACATGAAGATAATGACAGTATTCCAGTAAAAGAGTCGCCGGCATTAAGAAGATTCAATGAATCAGGGCAAACCTTGGGGTAGTTTTGGATGTGGAGGAAGAATGGGTGGAAAGTGAAGTCCTGTGGCGATAGGATCGGCGAAGAGAAAAGCTCGACGATGATGAGACTTCGTGAATGATGAAGGAGTTTGCCGGGAATGGTTGTAGTGGGTGGAAGATGGCTGAAGGAGTAGTCTCCGCGGTGACTTGTGGTCTTGCTCGGCGATTGACGAAGAAAAGGTGCTGCTGGGTGCCGTGAATTCATGGGAGAAGCCGATAGGGCCGGATTGGTTCGCTATACCATCTCTTCCGCGAACCTCAGGGTTTTTCGGCTCACGGACTGAGTCTTCTCTGCTCATGCACATGCACTGCAGAAACACATCCGGTATGCCTGTGCAGTCACTTGCAGGGCCGCTGTACCTAGCTGCAGCTCCTGTGCGTCACTCTCGCTTGCACAAGGTGTAGCTCTGCCTCCTTTTCTGCTAGCTGCGACGCCATCCGAATCGGCCTACCACTGCCACGGGCAGAATGCTTCTGCTCCATACTTGCGGATGCGCTAGTCCAATTCAGTCCGGACCTCCGCCTTCGTTTAGCTGTGCCACACTCTCCCCTTCTGCCTCCGCGAGAACCGAAGTCCGCTCACACCGGGGCTATCTCTACATCTTCCGTGAGCAGTCCGCAGTGCCGCTTGATCTCATTCGCTGCTTTCCCTTTAACGGCCTCCGACGTCCTCCACGCGCGACTCTACTGCTCCCTGGGCGGGTCCGCCTGCAGCCGTCGCATTGCAACTCCTCTCGCAAAGCGCGTGACCTCCCTGCACATCGTCGCCCTGCACGCCATGCAGCTGCTCCTCCGTTTCCTGCTGCCGAACCCGTGTTCGCCCGGCCTTGCCGCGTCACTCCCGCGCTCGCACACGCGTGTTTGCGCCACCTGGGCCTACTCCTGCCCCGGCCGAGCCACTCGCGCGCGCGCCAACCGCGCCTCCAGCGCCCTCCGCGCGCGCTCCGCTCAACACCTGTCCACACCGCCAACTTCCGTACGCCATCGTGTGCACGCTCGCGCCACCCGCTCGGCGCCGAGCTGCTCTGCCCGCTGCGGCCGCTGCCCTGTTCCACACCAACGTCGCCAGCGCCGTGCGCCGATCCGCTTGCGTCGTGGCTTCACCTGCACGGTCAACTCCCACGCGCCGCCCACATCTGCTCACGAGCCCGCCGCTCCAGTGCCTGCTAGTGCCAGCATCTGCTCCGGTTCCGGGCCGCCTACTCCCGCGGGCCCCGCTCCTGCGTGCTCACGAGCCAGCGCCGGGCGCCAATCGAGCCGCCCAGCGCGCGCGCCGCGCTCCGTCCGAGCGCTCGAGTCGTCCCCGCTCGCCTCCGCCCGGGCCTGCCTGCGCCGCTCCCGTTCTCCGTGTCCGTGCGCAGCGCCCGAGCCGCCCCTGCTCCTGGGCCATGCGCCAACGCCGGTCTGCCACCCAGGCGCTCGGCCGAGCCACCGCGTCTCGCCTACGTCTGGCCCGCACCGACCGAGCCGCATCACCTCCGTGCGCCCAGCGCCCGCAGCCTCCGCTCCTGCGCTGCGCGCCTGCGCCTGGCCGCTGCCGCGGCCCACCGGCCGAGCCGCCCCCTTGCGCGCCAAGGCCGCGCGTCCGCGCGCCTTGCCTGGCCTGGGGCCGCGCCCTGTGCAGCGCATCCGCCCGCGTGGGCCGCCCGCCGCCTGCAGCAGCGCTGCCGCCAGCCGCCGCTTGCCTGGTGGAGAAAAGGGAGGGAAAAACGGGATTGGACTGTGCTACCGCCGGTGGGGGAAAGAAATGCCAGAAGAGGATAAGGGGAAGAGAGATAGCAGAGGAGAAAGACAACTGGGATTCTCCAAGGGCGTATACGCAAAATCAGAGAACTGCAGGGGCTTATTTGTAAAACAAAATTTCCCGTTGATTTAAAACTCAAATGAAGAATTGTCCAAAATGAAAGTTGGAGAGTTTTTTCAAACTCTACAACATTGCTTTAGGGCTCAAGTTCAAAAACTCAAAATTTGCATCTTTACACGTGAATCTTTGAATAAAAGTCGGATTTGTATTGCTTTTGTCCTAAAGAATAAAATTTTATAATATTCAGGACCTAAATGCAAGCATTTATGACATGTCATAATGACGGGATAGACTCGTCATAATGGTTGGATAGACATGTCATGATGACTTGCATCTTTTACACTTTAGTCCTAAGTAATTTTGAAAGTTACTTTTATAAATCAAATACTTGCGTAAAAGGACTTGTACTTTTATAAAATTACATAAATACCCTTGTTTTTTTACCACTTTACCCAAAATTTTTACACACTTCAACACACACACATTTCTAATGCAACTTTTGGGTAAATATATATTTTTTATACGGAATAAAATAAGAAAAGCATGTTTACAAAACCACCTTTCACTTATTTCGAAATTATCCTTCTCCAAATACATTTTGCAAAAACAACCCTAAGTTTTTCTGTAATTACAAAATATCCCTTTTTACTTGTACTTTAAATTTTCAAAAGCTTCACATAAACACACATGAGCTTTATACAAACAAACACATATTTCACACTAACAAAATATATGCCTAGCATTGCAAATACAAGAACTGTCACAGCCTTCCCCCCTAAAAAGAATCTCGTCCCGAGATTCGGACGAAAGACTCTTAAGGGAAGAGAAGCAAATCACAAATCAAAAGTGACAGGAAGCAATCACATCAGAGATGATTGATGTTGATGGTAAAAACTGTTGGAGTATAACGAGATGAGCATGACGAGAGAAGAGAAAGAAAGATGTTCAAGTTCTTCCAGAGTTAAGATCACAACATGAGGATGATAAATGTCGGCGACATTCATCACAAAACTCATGGATAGCAAGTAAGGATAGTACAAGGGATTGACAAAGTGATGTTTGAAATATTCTTGCTCAGAGTTTATTACCTGAATAATTTAGATGATGTTGATTGCAAAACATGTCTACTTATACCGATGCAATCAAGGGATAATGATAAAATGCTCCAACTCAGAGTGCAATGCTCGATATATATCCGTGAACATGATGCACTGTTTTAGATGTATGATTGTAATGATGATGCAACATGAGGATGAAGGATTCCATGCACAATCAAGATGGTGCATATGACACAATGCAATTACCATGATTCAATGTTTACACCATGATGCAAGGATGACAATGCTTGCAATGTATGCATATAAGAAATGCATGATGTATGATGCATACCCTCATGAGTTAATGATGCACATGACTCGCACTCTGCAACCGTTCTCTCGCCACTAACACCTGGGTAGTTCTATATCCTTAAGCGAAGATCAAAAGTTAGGACACTAGTAAGGTTGCATAAGAAGAGATTGCAGTGGGGTTACGTCACATATACCTAGTCACCAGTGCGCCCCTAATGGCTCAATCATGTGACTGCAGTGCACACGAGGCGTTAGGTTCCGACACGGCATCATGGTCATGTGATTAAACACCACCACAAAAGAGGAATAGCAACCCTGTAGTGCCAACAGCAACAAGATAGACTTAGGAACCCAAAGATAACCCGAAGTTGTATCGGAGGCGCACCCGTTAGTTAGTCTACGGGTTTTCGATGATGATGCAACACCATGCACTAACCAAAGATGGTATATGTTATGATGCATGACTTTTGCTGGAAGAATTGTATTTAAAAAGTGATTATTGTCATAAATCCTTTTAATTTATCCAAAATCATCTGAGCAAAAATTGAAGGTGCAGCTTTCAGATGTTGTAACTAGAATAGCCAACAAGATAAGCTACAACATCAGGAAAGGATAGATGGATCACTAAATGATGGATTGAAGGATTTGATGATAGTTATCAAGGTTCAATCATCAAAGGAGAAGCTTAATGTTTCTGCCGAAACAGATTTAAAGCAAAATCAAGGATTTGATTTGACTGTCAAGCTAAGATCGGTGATAGGGTTCAAACATAACCCAATCCACTTGATTCACAAAAGACTGTCTTAACTCTAAGTTAGCCTAGCAGATTACGTTAGCTCCTACAACACAAAGTCTAGGCAGGCATTCAGATACAAGCAACATATTTTAACACCACAATGTAACAAGCAAGGCAATCACATCCATCCAAGATAACATGATGCATGCACGTACTACACATCCTCACAAACAAAATAACTGCCAAGTAATCTTGGTCTTACGTGGTTAGTTACGGTGGCATCATATAAATACGTCTCTCCCTATATTATCTAGTCGATAATTCTAACCGTTCAGAACCTATCAAATCGTGGTTAGCATTCCTACAGAAAACACAATATGTATATATACTGAACCTTTCATGCCAGCATGTCATGAAAGCGTCCTTAAACATTACTGTTCACTATAGAAACAGCATCTGTACAATTACCGCCGTACAGACAACGTTAACATACGTTATCGAGATAACGTATTCACGGGGTACCGCAAAATGCGGGGGTGTGAACTGCGATCGCCATACCCTGCGCCGAACCATATACTCCCAATATAGTCAACCGAAGTTGGTATATTGGTAGCATCTCAAGTAGGCCACTGCTTGAGAAACAGCGTTCGGTTCGTATCACCGACGGGAAGGCCAAGCTCCCTCAGTTGGCTGAGGATCCTTACCTCCTTACCTCACCATCGAAGATGTCGTTACAGAATATAAAGTTGGGGTTGTGCATGAATTTAAGTTTTGACAGAAAAGTAATGCTGGTAGTTAGAGTCATATATATATACTATAGCCACCTCTAATTCCCTCATAAGCATTACCCTAGGGCTTTACATACTAAGCATAATCCTTAACGAATCCAACGCGGCTTTGTTAAACATTTTGTTGGTCAAAATTTTATACTGAAAGCATTTTTAAGGTAAAATGTATCTCTAGGGTAACCTTATAGCTCTGATACCAGCTGTGGCAGAACCAACCTGAATTATACCGGCTCAAGTACGCGAGTCCACACTAGAGGGCTCCAACGTGCTTCAAACGGTATAATCCCTTGGCCTGTCGGGTAACGTCCCGATGAACCACCGATACACAGGATCAAATAAGATTACCTCACACGAAGGTGAGTCCAGAGATACAATCACCATCAAATTTTACATCACAGAGAAAATTACATTACTAGGGTTTCCAAAAGAGGTACGAAGTTTCAAATTCAGAGAAAAGATTACAAACTGTTAAAACTATGATTTTAGCAGCGGAAAACATACGCGATGATTACAACACGTCGTTAAGACGGATGTCATGCTAAGCCCGGGCATGATATCACCCGATATCACCAGTGCTGGCCGGGGACGGATTCCATTCCACGGACCAACCCTCTGTAAGAGCACAGGACCAAGGCAAGGGAAGAGTAGGGTCTTCACAGATATCACCTAAAAAACATACAACTAGCAAGGCTGACTATACTAATACTCAGCAAGGCTTACCCGGGGTCGGATATACTTAGCCCATAACTAGACTTATGAAAGCTTATAATGGTTCTGGGTTTAGTTTCAGCTGAAAAGCAACAAAGAGTAGATCCTTAATTTCAAGTTTTAGCTTTCAGATTCTAGTTAATTATCCATTCTAGGTAAGCACCTATAACTAAGCAAGCATGGTGTAATCTTTGGTCAAGCATCATCTTTGATAACCATAATATTGCTCTTGTTACTCTATGTGATAAAGGGATCAAGCAGTCTCAATCATCGTGAGAAGCGGACGATCCGAATCGAATTTAACCTTGCAAGGTAAACCTAACTCACACGCTTGGAACACCAAAGGGTCATTCCAAAGCAACCGTTTGCCTTTCATTCCGACTCATGGATCAGATCCACCACAAGCGACTGCAGGAACATACGCACTTCCAAAGTGCAGGACATACGTCTGTAGCGCGACTACAAAACCCGTATTCCTGGTTGCCCTTGCAACACATATTTCCTCAGTCGAACCAAGTAACCAGAAGAACCAAATACATGTGGTGGGAGGTATGTCCACTCCTCGGACCGATTGGTTACTAGGCTTACCGCTTACCATATTTCGCGGCATGTGGTTAGTACTTTCAAACACTTAACCCCGATCACCACACGCTGCGACCTTATCAATACTTTTAACAACACAGATGGGGTATCATCTCAACAATGATACCTCATAAAACTCCCGTCCGTCATCCTTATAGTGATAACAGAAATGTAAGCATTACAACTCCTATATCGCGCGAGTGACAGAAAATCACTCGACTTCTACCGGCCCTATTAGTATAGCAGCTAGTCGGACTCAAGAGCTAGTATCCATCATATTGGTTTCTAGGAGAATGCAACTAGGGTTTCAAGCAATTCCTAAGAACTTAATGCATAGAATATGTGAATAAATATAGATGGCAATGTAATTAAAATAGTGGGTTATGTCCGGGGCTTGCCTTTACTGGTGGGGCTGAAGTTAGAAATGTTAACATCTTCCGAACTTTGGTTCGGGGCTTCAGATATTCCCTTGGTGACATTTACTTGATCTTCAGGAACATCCGCCGTAGACTTCTGGAAGATCTTGTAGGAACTGCGTGCGGAAGTAGTCGTATCTACATGCAATGCGACATCACATTCAAAGCATGCACGTGAAGTTATTTCACCTCACAACAAAATTGCAATTCAACACTCCTTTAACATATTACTTACATAACAAACAAAAGACTTGCAACTAAACTTGGATAGAGCTATAGGGAAACAACTATTTAGAATCAGCTACTTGCTGAGGGTTACCACAGAGTCGATTGGAAACAACGGAGGTTTAGCCGATGGAAAGGTGCATCGTTTCCCTAATCGATCGATGAAAGCATCGATTACTTTAGCAGAAGGATGATTCCTAAAGCAGTTGTCTTAACTGAGATGTGCTTAAGTGTTATTCTCAGCAAGTAAGTGTGGTTGTATCGACTCGATTACGTCAGCACAACTATTGAGTGATGCATATCTAATTGGAGTGTGGTTAAGGGTATATGGCCGATAGATATATAGCCGATCTCTCAGTCAATAAATCGGCTGATAGAAATATGTGGACAAGGATGGGGAAACTAAGGATTGATCGGCCTTATTTGACCGATACGGAAAACGACTAGAATCGGCTTGGATCGGCCGATAGCAAGAACCCTAAGATCGTGTGTGTCTCTCTGATACATCGACTCTGTGCAGTCGATGTAGGATAGACAAAAGAATTGTATTGGCAGTAGCCGATACTAGAAAGGTAACAACCGTATCAGCTAACCGGTCGATGGTAGAAGTATCGACTGATAGCTGTTACGCAGAAACATCATAGGCTCAAGGAAAATGGATGCTTAGCGGCTGAACCAAAAGTTGATGTTGAAATGCAGCTGCAGAGATGTATAAGCTAAGCAACAGATGCACATGAAGTAACAAAGATCATTACATGAAGAGAAACTTAAGGAAACGGCAATCAAGACAAGGATAACATCTTGACGGCAAGGATATGAGCACCAGGGTGATAGGATCAACTAAATATCACACCCTATAATTTATCTTCCAGCTATAACACATGCATGCAATATAAGGTACAAACAAAGCATTCATTCCCTAACATTTAACCTAGACCACAAATCAAGACTTTCACTCAAGATTACAACATAAAACTTGTAGGGTTTAACTTAGGGTTTCAAACAAAACTGATTTTACATTTTTATGAACTTCCTACGAAAATCTATGAAATGTAAAAGTTCACTGGTTTGAAATAAAGAAAGCTTTGGAAAATTACAAAGAACACCCTTGAACTTTCTAAAACATAGCAGTCAAGTCCCTGATCGGTGAAAAACAGATAACAGGAAGATAATGACGGTATTCCGGTAAAAGAGTCGCCGGCATTAAGAAGATTCAATGAATCAGGGCAAACCTTGGGGTAGTTTCGGATGTGGAGGAAGAATGGGTGGAAAGTGAAGTCCCGTGGCGATAGGATCGGCGAAGAGAAAAGCTCGACGATGATGAGACTTCGTGAATGACGAAGGAGTTTGCCGGGAATGGTTGTAGTGGGTGGAAGATGGCCGAAGGAGTAGTCTCCGCGGTGACTTGTGGTCTTGCTCGGCGATTGACGAAGAAAAGGTGCTGCTGGGTGCCGTGAATTCATGGGAGAAGCTGATAGGGCCGGATTGGTTCGCTATACCATCTCTTCCGCGAACCTCAGGGTTTTCCGGCTCACGGACTGAGTCTTCTTCGCTCATGCACATGCACTGCAGAAACACATCCGGTATGCCAGTGCAGTCACTTGCAGGGCCGCTGTACCTAGCTGCAGCTCCTGTGCGTCACTCTCGCTTGCACAAGGTGTAGCTCTGCCTCCTTTTCTGCTAGCTGCGACGCCATCCGAATCGGCCTACCACTGCCACGGGCAGAATGCTTCTGCTCCATACTTGCGGATGCGCTAGTCCAATTCAGTCCGGACCTCCACCTTCGTTTAGCTGTGCCACACTCGCCCCTTCTGCCTCCGCGAGAACCAAAGTCCGCTCACACCGGGGCTATCTCTACATCTTCCGCGAGCAGTCCGCAGTGCCGCTTGATCTCATTCGCTGCTTTCCCTTTAACGGCCTCCGACGTCCTCCACGCGCGACTCTACTGCTCCCTGGGCGGGTCCGCCTGCAGCCGTCGCATTGCAACTCCTCTCGCAAAGCGCGCGACCTCCCTGCACATCGTCGCCCTGCACGCCATGCAGCTGCTCCTCCGTTTCCTGCTGCCGAACCCGTGTTCGCCCGGCCTTGCCGCGTCACTCCCGCGCTCGCACACGCGTGTTCGCGCCACCTGGGCCTACTCCTGCCCCGGCCGAGCCACTCGCGCGCGCGCGCCAACCGCGCCTCCAGCGCCCTCCGCTCGCGCTCCGCTCAACACCTGTCCACACCGCCAACTTCCATACGCCATCGTGTGCACGCTCGCGCCACCCGCTCGGCGCCGAGCTGCTCTGCCCGCTGCGGCCGCTGCCCTGTTCCACACCAACGTCGCCAGCGCCGCGCGCCGATCCGCTTGCGTCGTGGCTTCACCTGCACGGTCAACTGCCACGCGCCGCCCACATCTGCTCACGAGCCCGCTGCTCCACTGCCTGCTAGTGCCAGCATCTGCTCCGGTTCCGGGCCGCCTACTCCCGCGGGCCCCGCTCCTGCGTGCTCACGAGCCAGCGCCGGGCGCCAATCGAGCCGCCCAGTGCGCGCGCCGCGCTCCGTCCGAGCGCTCGAGTCGTCCCCGCTCGCCTCCGCCCGGGCCTGCCTGCGCCGCTCCCGTTCTCCGTGTCCGTGCGCAGCGCCCGAGCCGCCCCTGCTCCTGGGCCATGCGCCAACGCCGGTCTGCCACCCAGGCACTCGGCCGAGCCGCCGCGTCTCGCCTACGTCTGGCCCGCACCGACCGAGCCGCATCACCTCCGTGCGCCCAGCGCCCGCAGCCTCCGCTCCTGCGCTGCGCGCCTGCGCCTGGCCGCTGCCGCGGCCCACCGGCCGAGCCGCCCCCTTGCGCGCCAAGGCCGCGCGTCCGCGCGCCTTGCCTGGCCTGGGGCCGCGCCCTGTGCAGCGCATCCGCCCGCGTGGGCCGCCCGCCGCCTGCAGCAGCACTGCCGCCAGCCGCTGCTTGCCTAGTGGAGAAAAGGGAGGGAAAAACGGGATTGGACTGTGCTACCGCCGGTGGGGGAAAGAAATGCCAGAAGAGGATAAGGGGAAGAGAGATAGCAGAGGAGAAAGACAACTGGGATTCTCCAAGGGCGTATACGCAAAATCAGAGAACTGCAGGGGCTTATTTGTAAAACAAAATTTCCCGTTGATTTAAAACTCAAATGAAGAATTGTCCAAAATGAAAGTTGGAGAGTTTTTTCAAACTCTACAACATTGCTTTAGGGCTCAAGTTCAAAAACTCAAAATTTGCATCTTTACACGTGAATCTTTGAATAAAAGTCGGATTTGTATTGCTTTTGTCCTAAAGAATAAAATTTTATAATATTCAGGACCTAAATGCAAGCATTTATGACATGTCATAATGACGGGATAGACTCGTCATAATGGTTGGATAGACATGTCATGATGACTTGCATCTTTTACACTTTAGTCCTAAGTAATTTTGAAAGTTACTTTTATAAATCAAATACTTGCGTAAAAGGACTTGTACTTTTATAAAATTACATAAATACCCTTGTTTTTTTACCACTTTACCCAAAATTTTTACACACTTCAACACACACACATTTCTAATGCAACTTTTGGGTAAATATATATATTTTTATAGGGAATAAAATAAGAAAAGCATGTTTACAAAACCACCTTTCACTTATTTCGAAATTATCCTTCTCCAAATATATTTTGCAAAAACAACCCTAAGTTTTTCTGTAATTACAAAATACCCCTTTTTACTTGTACTTTAAATTTTCAAAAGCTTCACATAAACACACATGAGCTTTATACAAACAAACACATATTTCACACTAACAAAATATATGCCTAGCATTGCAAATACACGAACTGTCACAGAAGAGGGCGCGGGGACCAGTCATGCAGCCTCGATGTGAGGCAGAGAAGGTGATATGAGGGTTGGTTTGGGCAATGTGGGGGCGGAGCTGTGCGTCCATGCGCAGTGGCTGCTTGCCGTAGTTGGGTTGAGGGCGGCGAGCTCAGGGGGCCTCAGGTGGGCTTTTATAGGCGCGAGAGGGAGAATGGCAGCCTAGGCACGAGCTTCTTGTGAAGGCGTGACCAGGGGACCCAAACCGGGGGCGCGGCTGCCTCACTGTCGCCAGCGATGCTTGCCGTGGCGCTAGCAGCACCCGCGGCAGAAAAATGCCGCCGCGTGGAGAGTTCCTAAGGGGGAGAGCGGGATTTTGTGGGCCAGCAGGAGATCTCCAGGGTGTTGGCGGGCCCACATGGCTAGGCAGGCTCAGTGGCGCCGGGGTGCGATGGCCAGCTGGCCTGCCGGCGATGGGACAGGGCAGAGGAGGGAGAAGGTGAGGGACTTAAGCGCAAATAGCAAAAAATAGCAGGGGTCTAGGTGAAAAGGGAGCTAAAACTCATTCTTCCCAAGGACAAATCAAAAATATTTTAATACCATTGTTGTTCAAATTTCAAGATATACATTTTCTCTTTTATGACAATGTTCATTTGAGCAATGTATAAAAAGTTATTTTGAATTTCCAAAAACTAGTATTTAAAAGACGTCATTTCATGTGAATTTTGGCACTTTTTGCCCTTGAGTTCAACTATACTTTTGTTGCTCTTGTTATGACAAATGTGCCATTAAATTTTTAGAGTCATTTGTCATCAATTTTGAAAGTTACAAGGGTTTGTTTGCTAGGGTTCCCATGTATATGCATATATACATATACACATATACATTTGCTTGAGAGGTAGATTTTGATAGGTTGTTTTATTATACTTTTCCTGCTCTTTTATGCCTGATTTCAAGTTATGGATCTTTGTTTAGTCTTTTAGACACCCAAGGTGTCACAACGAACCCCCCTTAAAAGGAATCTCGTCCCGAGATTCGGATAAATAACTAAGTGTGGAAAGTGTGTACCTTGGACGGAACCAAGAAAACCATGAAAATTTTATTGAGATAACTTTCAGTATTCCAAGTGGCTTCTTCTTCCGTGTGATGGTTCCACTGAGTTTTATACATTTTAATCACCGCCCTTCGGGCACTTCTTTCCTTTTGGTCAAGGATTCTGATGGATCGCTCAACATAAGAGATGTTTGGTTCCACCATGATTTCCTTTTGCTCAACAATTTCGGCAGGAACTCTGACACATTTCTTTAGTTGAGAGACATAGAAAACATCATGAATGGCCGCAAGTTGCGAAGGAAGTCGCACTCTATAGGCCATGGGTCCACATTCTTCAATGATTTCATACAGACCAACATAACGAGGGGCCAACTTTCCTTTCACTCCAAATTGTTGCACACCCTTGGTTGGTGAAACCCTAAGGTAGACAAGATCACCAACATTGAATTTCAAGGGTTTTCTCCTCTTGTGAAAATAGCTCTTTTGTCTAGATTGGGTGGCTTTAAGATTTTCTTGGATAACTTTCACTTTTCCTTCTGCCTCGACTACCAAGTCTGGTCCAAAGATCTTGTGCTCTCCAGTTTGTGACCAACTCAATGGAGTTCGACACCTTCAACCATACAATGCCTCGAATGGTGCCATTTTTAGGCTTGCTTGATAGCTATTGTTATATGAGCACTCTGCTGATAAGCATTTGTCCCAATTATTGTCATAATGAATGACATAAGCTCAAAGCATGTCTTTGAGAATTTGATTTACTCTTTCGGTTTGGCCATCGGTCTGGGATGATAAGCTGAGCTTCGGATGAGTTTGGAACTAAGAGATTCTTGCAATTGTTCCCAATAGCGTGCTATGAACTGAGTGCTGCGATCAGAAATAATTGTCTTTGGTACACCATGTAGACAAACAATACGATCAAGATATATCTCAGCGTATCTCTTGGCATTATAAGTGGTGTGTACGGGAATAAAATGAGCGGTCTTTGTAAGTCTATCAACAATAACCCATATAGAATCGTGTTTCTGAGATGTATTGGGCAAACCAACAATAAAGTCCATACTGATATCTTCCCATTTCTAGGATGGTATTGGCAGAGGTTGAAGTGTACCAGCTACTTTTAAGTGGCTAGCTTTCAGTCGCTGACAAGTGTCACACTCTGCAACATATTGGGCAATTTCCCTCATCGTCCTGGTCCACCAAAAATTTTGTTTGAGGTCCTGATACATTTTGCTACTGCCTGGATGAATAGAGAATTTGGAAAGATGTGCTTCATCAAGAATTTTCTTTTGGAGTTCATGATTTTTCGGAACGACAATGCGACTTTCAAACCATAAAACTCCCTTGTGATCTTGACGAAAACATTTGTACTTCTCCTCTCCTTGAGACAGTTTCTGCTTGATGATCTTAACACCCTCATCAACTAATTGTGCCATGATGATACAGTCATGAAGAGTGGGTTCAATAGAGATGTGATTCAAAGTTCCCTAAGGAATCGCCAGCGTGCACGCGTTTGCGCTCTGCAGGGCTCAGGTCTAAGTGCTAGAGGTTCCATGTGCATGTGCAGGGCTAGAGCGAGCCAAGACAAGGCATGTGTAGGATCGGGCCATGCTGCAACGAGCTCACCGCGTCCTGGCGGCGGCGGGGCACCGGTGATCCGCCATTCTAGCCTCGGGCGGGCCTATAGGCCTACACATCTAGCGCAAAAGGAGGAGGGAAACGTGCTAATGCTCAACGAGGGCTCAGAGCGGTGGGCAAGGCTGTGCAGCATGGCCAGCAACGTGGTCCGGCGGTGGGTGGGCGAGGAGCTCAGTGACGGGGTCGATGCGAGCCTGCTCCAGGCTCCTGAATCCCACGGCTCGATCCGTGGTCGAGCTGCGAAGCCGGGAGGTGGGTTAGGGAGGCAAAAGTGTCACCGGCGGCGAGCAATTTCGGTAGAGGCTGAGCAGTGGCGGTCGTGGCGAAATTCGACGGCGAGAGTGAGCTGGGCATGGCTAGGGTTGCGGTTGCGGTTTAGGGAAGTCACAGGGGAGGCGGCACGATGCTTAAGAGGCGGCAGGGGTGCCCTAGGCGTGCGTGCCACAGACTCCACGGTGAAAGCGGATCACGCAACGGATTTGCGTGACCCTGAGCTCGGCTGCAAAGTTTCTGGAAGAAGGGGGGCTCGGGGCTAGTCAGTGGGCCTCGGGCGCGCGCACTGGGAGAGGAGCGGGGCCACGGAACAGCGAGGGAGCATGGCGGAAGCGGAGCAGAGGAGGCCGGTGTAAGGAAGAAGAAGGAAAAGAGAAAACGGGGGCGCCGACAGGTAGGGCCGAGCAGTCAGAGGAAGAGAGAGGAGCTTGGATGCTGCTGGGCCGAGCGGGGAAAGGAGAGAAGTGGGCCACGCGAGTGGGTGAAAAGAAGGAGGCTGCGGGTTGGGCTGCTGGGCTGATTTGGGGTTTCCTATTTTTCTAGTTTCTTTTCTCCTTTCTCTTTCAAACCAACTCAAATCTATTTGAATTCAAATCAAATTTGAATTCAATCTCCTATGCACTCAACCAAATAAAAATTTATGCACCAGCATGAATGTACAAACATGTTGAGCTAAAAGGAAATTTTAATCCTCTATTAAATAAATTATAATTATATGCAAGCTAAACAAAGAAAAACCTTACAAACTTTATTAAAACCAATTAAACTCATTATAAAATATGAAATTTTACATTAGGGTGTCACAAACCTACCCCCCTTACAGGAATCTCATCCCGAGATTCAGATAGGCTAGCTAGCTAAGAGATCGGGGTATGTCTTCTTCAACTCATCTTCTCGCTCCCAAGTAGCCTCATCCTCGGTGTGATGACTCCACTGGACATGGCACATCTTGATCTTCTTGTTCCTAGTAACTCTCTCAGATGTCTCTAGAATCTTCACCGGATGCTTGGTGTAGGTCAGATTCTCCTATACATCTAACCCTTCTAGTGGTGCTTGCTCTTCCGGCACTCTCAAGCACTTCTTCAGCTGATACATGGAAGACATCATGCACTCCTGAGAGATTGGGAGGTAACTCCAAACGGTATGCTACCTCACCCTTCCGTTCCAACATCTTGAACGGACCGATGTATCTAGGGGCTAACTTCCCCTTCACATTAAACCTGTGGATTCCTCTCATCGGCGAGACCTTTAGATACACATGATCGTCCACCGCAAAGGTCAAATCCCGTTGATGGGTATCCGCATAGCTCTTTTGATGAGTCTGTGCGACCCTCAGGTTCTCTTTTACCTACTGTACCAGCTGTTCTGCCTCCTCGATAATATCCGGACCGAATACCTGCCTCTCGCCAATCTGATCCCAATACAGCCGACTTCTGCACTTCCGATCGTACAGGGCCTCGAAAGGAGACTTCCTTAGACTGGCCTGATAACTGTTGTTATAGGAAAATTCTGCAAACGGCAGGCATTTATCCCAGCTGGTACCATACTGAATAGCGCGGGCTCGAAGCATATCCTCCAGCACTTGATTGGTTCTCTCTGTCTGCCCATCTGTCTGAGGATGATAGGCGGTACTGAAACGCAGCTTCATATCCAACGAATCATGCATCTGCTCCCAGAACCGTGAAGTGAACTGAGATCCTCGGTCAGATATGATCTTCTTCGGAACACCATGCAGACAGATGATCCTGGAGATGTACAACTCTGCAAGTCTAGCAGTGGAGTAAGTAGTGTTCACTGGAATGAAGTGGGCAACCTTCGTCAACCGATCCACTACTACCCATATAGAGTTGTACCCTTTCTAAGTATGAGGCAATCCAACAATGAAGTCCATAGTGATCTCCTCCCACTTCCACTCTGGAATCTTCAACGGCTGCAATAGACCTGCTGGCCTCTGATGCTCTGCCTTGACACATTAGCAGGTGTCACAGATAGCCACGCACTCTGCAACGGAATGCTTCATCCCATACCACCAGAATCGTTCCTTGAGGTCATAATACATCTTCATGCTGCCCGGATGAATGGAATATGCTGTATCATGAGCCTCACTCAAAATCAGCTTCCTGAGATCCTCTACATCTGGCACACATATCCGGCCCTTGTACCACAAAGTACCCTGATCGTCCTCTCTGAAATGAGGTGCTTTGCCAATCTTGAGCAGTTCATGGATCTCCTGCAGCTTCTTATCTTCTTTCTGGTGCTGCCTGATCTCTGCCTCTAGAGTGGGTTCTGCCTCGAATGATGCCCTCGAGGTGAGATGCAAGAAACCCAGACTCAACTGCTCAAATTCCTCGCATAACTCCTGAGGCATCTGAAAAGCTATGGCCATGTTGACATGACTCTTCCTGCTCAGAGCATCTACTACAACATTGGCCTTGCCCGGATGATAGACTCAACTGCTCAAATTCCTCGCATAACTCCTGAGGCATCTGAAAAGCTATGGCCATGTTGACATGACTCTTCCTGCTCAGAGCATCTGCTACAACATTGGCCTTGCCCGGATGATAGTGAATCTCCAAGTCATAATCCTTGACTAACTCTAGCCATCTTCTCTGCCGCATGTTCAGCTCATTCTGCATGAAAATGTACTTGAGACTCTTGTGATCGGTGTAAATGTCACACCTCTGCCAAAACAAGTAATGCCTCCATATCTTCAGAGCATGCACAACTGCGGCTAACTCCAGATCATGCGTGGGATAATTCAGCTCGTGCCGGTGCAACTGCCGTGAAGCATAAGCTATAACTCTGCCTTCCTGCATCACAATACACTGTGAACCTCTTGCTCTGGTCTAGCAGAGTAAGGACTGGCACTGTAGTCAACCTCTTCTTCAGCTCATCGAAGGCCATCTGACGCTCATCAGTCCAGAAGAAATCCACACCCTTCTCTAGCAAGGAAGTCAAAGGCTTCGCAATCTTGGAGAAATTCTCAATGAACCTCCGATAATATCTTGCTAAGCCCAGAAAGGAGCGGACTTCCTTCACAGAATGCGGCACCTCCCAGTCAAGCACATCCTTCACCTTGCTGGGGTCCACTGTAATACCTCCCTTGGAGATAACATGACCGAGGAATGGAACCTCGTCAATCCAGAATTCGCACTTGCTGAGCTTGGCATAAAGCTTGTGCTCTCTCAACCTTTGCAACACGAGCTTCAGATACTTCTCATGCTCTGCCTCTGACTTGGAATATACCAGGATATCATCAATGAATATCACCATAAAGGTGTCCAGATAATCCATGAAAACCTTGTTCATCAGATGCATGAAGAAAGCCGGAGCATTGGTCAAGCCGAAGGACACGACCGTATACTCGTATAGCCCATACTTGCAGGTGAATGCCGTCTTCGAGATATCCTCGGGACAAATCTTCAGCTGATGATACCCAGAACGCAGATCGATCTTCCATAATACACAAGCACCCTGAAGCTGATCAAAAAGATCCTCTATGCGGGGCAATGGATGCTTGTTCTTGATGGTGATTGCATTCAGATCCCGATAATCGACGCACATTCTCTTCGCGCCATCCTTCTTTTCTACAAGCAATACAGGAAAAGCCCAAGGAGAGAAACTGCGATGGATATAGTCCTTAGCTATCTACTCGTCGATGGTCTTCTTAACTTACTCATGCTCAACGGGTGCCATACGATAGGGCCGCTTAGCAATAGGAGTTGTGCCAGGCAAGAGATCAATAGAAAACTCAATGTCGCGATCAGGCGGCATACCTGGCAAATCATCCGAAAAAACATCCGGGAATTCAGACACCACGCGAATACCATCCGTGGGTCTAGCCTCCATCTGACAAAGAAATCCAGAGGGCTCTGAAGCACTGACTGTGACTTCCTGTCCATCCGGTACTGACAAGTGGACAGTCCTCTGAGCACAATCAATTCTGACGCCCCATCTAGCAAGGGTCTCCATTCCCAAAATCACATTGATACCCTTGGTGTCTAGCACCATCAGATTTGCACTGAACTCTACCTCCCTTATGGCAACACTAACTCTGGGGCAGAAGATTTGAGATCTCAATTGCCCTCCCTGTGAAGATACTAACATGCACCTCTTTAATGTGCTAGGATGAATACCATGATGCTCGACAAAAACTGAGTAATGAAGGAATGCGTAGCACCAGGGAGCGGGTGGAGCCGGTGGAGCTGAGCGTGCCGGAGGTACTGGGAACCTCTGGCCCTGTCCCGCCTGTTGCTGCTGCTGGGGACGAGGCGGGTACTGCTGCTGTCACGGCTGGTACGGCTGAAGTGGCCTCTGCTGTTGCTGCTGCGGGTGCTGGTACCGAGGCCGAGTGTTGCTACCAGACGCAGCAGGAGTCATCTTCCTCTACTTGTCCTCAATCTCCCAGCACTTGCGCTCGGTGTTGAGGGCGGAGTCAACTAGATGGTTGAAGTTGTCGAAGCGGAGGTTCAAGAGCGCGTACTCAATATGATCGTCCAGCCCCTCCCTGAAGCGCTCCTGCTTATCGCCATCATTGGCGACCTCAGCGGGGGCGTAGCGTGCGAGCTGGAGGAAACGGTCAGGATACTCGGTCACCGTCATAGCTCCCTGAAATGATAAGTACCGGAAAAAGAAGATGGAAATTACGTAGCATTTCCTATTTCACGGAGGTAAACAAGGGTGGGCTTGAGATCAAAAGGAATTTGCGGAAAGATTTTACTCTAATTTACCTGCTTAAGCGCAAGGAACTCCTTGTGCTTCATCTTCATGACTCCAGCGGGGATGTGGTGGTTCCTGAAGCGTTCCTGGAACTGGACCCAAGTGAGGGCGATGCGGTCCCAAGCTGGGTAAGACTCCCACCAATCGAGAGCTGAGCCTCGCAGCTGCCCTGCTGCGTATAGAACTCGCTCCCGGTCATCGCACTGAGCGACATCCAACTGACGCTCCACCGAACGAAGCTAGTCGTCTGCCTGGAGTGGATCAGCCGCATGGGAGAACGTCGGCGGGTGACCCCTCAGAAAGTCCGCACGGCTGTCGCGGGCCTGCTGCGGTGGAGGAGGTAGTGGCTGAGCGTGGGCCTGCTGCAGAGCCTGAACAGTGTTGTTCAGGGTAGCCATCATCTGCATCTGGAGCTGGAAGTACTGCTCCGGAGTCAGAGGTGGAGGCATCGGCTGGCCTGTACTTTGGTTGTTCTGGCCCTGCTGGCCAGAACCTTAAACTGGTGCTCCTGGTGTTCACCATCTGAGTGCAGCAGAATGAAATTTATAAGAGACCGATATTGTATAACTCCGGAAAGAAAACTCTGGCAGGATAAGTTAGAGAGAAAAGAGTGTACGGTTTTACCCCCAACGATCTATCTTAGTTTTATTACTTAATTCAAGTTTGCGTTAAAGTCGATTTGCATGAGCAAGTTTAACTTCTAAACTATGCAATCAACCAAAAATCCAAATCAAACATTTTGCACAATCACAAACACTCAATATCCACACTTTAGCTGACTTTATCACACCACTCGACTAAAACAAACAGATGCTCTAGCGTATTTTTGCAAAGGCATCCTAGGCTTATGAGGACAGACAAAAAGTTGCAGGCCAACATCTACGGAAGAGATCAGACTAATTCTCAGAAAGGACAAGAGAGAGAGCTAGCAAACCAAAGTTTAGGACTCAAGGAATAGAAGCAGAAACAATTTTGGATTTTGCAGAAGCAAGATAAGAGATAAGAGTTACTTAAACTCGACCGGTTCTACCTAGGCTTCGTCCTACAGTCGACATGGCTCTGATACCAATTCTGTCACACCCGATTTACAAGACATAAACCAAGCAATCATATATGCGGCAGGATCAAGTCACGCATATATACAACAGAATTATCAAGATATCACAACACATATCACGAAATAAAAGCGTATAAATTGTAAATGAATTCTTTATTACAACCGAATCAAGAATCAGTTCAAGGAGTGCGAAAGTGTAAAATGAATACATGAAGAATAGGGCACCACAGGGACGTCGGCTGGGAGACAAACGCCTAGAAATTGTCGAGTCCACTGATGTAGTCCTCCACGTCGTCTGGTACTGAGCAGCAGTTGAAGATATCCAAAGAGAACAGAAGAGTAGAGAAAGCAAGTGTGAGTACACCACTTGTACTCAACAAGTATAACACGAATTATGAGGCTCTATGGTTAGCTGACCCAACTGCATTAGCTTTTAATCTTGGAAAATTTTATTAAAACCTATTTACTACAAGTGGTTAAATTACCATGAACCCAAGTTGCAGGATAATTAATTAAAAGTAATCATGAGTCTACTGAATTCCAAGCCAAACCACCAAAGATAAACCCCCCTAATCAGATGGAGGATCTGGGCCGCTCATGACCGTGAGCACAGCTAGTATACCATTTTACACTCTCGAGAGGTTGCGCATCTTTACCCACAAGTTGTGAGCTATGCTAGTTGTTCATCACACTTCCTTAGGTGAGATGACTAGCAAGCGCACTACGAGACCATTACAAAGGACCACGTTAGTAAGGTGTAACCGCTAAGGTTTCTGGATCGGCGACGATAGGGCCCACCTCACGGGGGTACAAGCACACAACACAGATCAAGCCGGAGGAGCAGGGACCATTGAAGCTTACCACCCCTCTTGCCCGGCAGGTAAGTTACTCCCAAACCAAAATGCCCTAATTAGTAAGTCAAGACCGTCCCATTCCAGTCTTGTGGTTGCGCGGTTATCCCAGGTTGTCGCTCTATGAACCGGTCCTTAGGGAGAGTGACCAACCAAGCACTAAGCACCGTGCTGGCCCCCTAAACCAAGTTTCTAACAAAACATCTTTTAAGGAGATGTGAGCCACTCAAGCACACAGCAAAGAGGGCCACTCTCAGAATTAAGTTGCATATAACCATTAATTAAATTAATTAAAAAGGACCAAGTGTATGAGAGCGCAGCACCTAGCACAACTAACCAAAATGCAACCCAAGGTATTTATATCTAAAGGATAAAAGTGGCTAGGAAATCCTTATAGGCAGACAATACTAAAATGCAGTATGAAATTGTATTTAAAAGTGATAGGATGTTCATGTTATACTTTCCTTCCTCAAAGTTCTTCTACTGCTGCTCAAAGGGCTCTGAAGAAGGTGGCTCCTGGTACTCCTCCGGTGGCTCAATGTCTACTCACAATCGTAACGCCAAAAACATGACCCACACATGCACATACATGCAAACAATGGCAAAAGATAAGAAACAGTACAACAATACAGTAAAATAGCACATAAAACTGAGCTAAAGCTATTCTACGCGTTACAGCGATCGCGTGGGTGCGAGAACCACTTAAAATGGAGTTAAGACGCGAAAACTAAGGCTAAAACAGGGTCTAGGGGCTTAACTACGAGAGAACTGAAGTTTCCAGGGGGTTCTGCGTAACCACCAGGTACTAAAACGTAATTAACCTATAAACTTTAGGGTTAGATTGCAAAACTACGCGTCCAGGGATGGTATACCCTATTTCTGGAAAGCTCAGGGGCTTTGGTGCAAAAACAGAGGCTTAACTGGAATTACTTTTTGAACTAACATGGACCGCGGATTAATTTCAAGGAAATTTAGGGTCTCTTTAGCAAAACTGCCAGGCCGAAGAGGTATCTTCTCTTCTGGGCCGTCGGATTTGGATCGGACGGTCCGATCTGACGGGGTGGTTTCAGATGGTCCGATCTGGCGGAGTGGAGCGGACGGTCCGATCTGGACGATGGATCTGATCCACTGGATCTGGATCGAAGGGCTCAAGTTTGAAGAGAGGCGAACCGGTACCGAGTAATCTAAACCACCGGATCTAGATCCGAGGGCTCCTATCCCTTGGGGTTTAGATCTAATCTGGGATGCCGTGTCAGACCCGGGGCCACGGGGCTGTGTACATCAAGGAGTCCGTATTGGGCTAGGGGATAGGACGTGTCCAGTACCTTATTTATGTTGTATTCTACCCGCATGCAGAGTAGAACTAGTCGGTACAGAAGGAAACTACTCGAGTTGTACTTGAGTACGATTCCTAAGTTAGTATCAGGCTAGGATTCATGTAACCCTGTCCTCCCGGATATATAAGGGCGGGCAGGGACCCCTCTTAGAACATAAGATCACCAGATCAACATCAAGGCAATACAAACCATCATACAGGACGTAGGGCATTACGCATATTTGCGGCCTGAACCTGCCTAAATCTTGTGTTGTCTGCTCCTTCGAGTTCCTGATCTCGGCGCATCCTAACCCAAAACCTACCACCTTGGGTATACCCCTCGGTGGGCAGCCGGATAAAACCCGACAGCTGGCGCGCCAGGTAGGGGAGTGCATCAGAGATCCGCTGGAGAACTCGATGGCTCTTTTCAAGTTCCCTAGTCCCGTGCTCCCAAAAGGCACAACCTTTGTTTTTGGCTCGTGGGTCTGCATTGCCAACGGCGCAGGCGGTTTCCGTCGGCACATCGTCGACAACACCATCAAGCCGAAAGCACTCGCCTCAAGGCTCGATGACTTTGTCGATAATCTCGACGAGTTGCCGTTTCTTGATTCTGCCAGGGAAACCGAGGCAGAGTCTGTCACTACTATTCCTTTTTCCACGTTGGAAAAGGACTTGGGCTCTTTGCTCCAGGCTGGGGGCTCCGATGCCACCGCATGTCGGGGGGCTGAGGATCACCTGGCCACTTGTGGGTTGATGATCACCACCACCTCCGAAGGACGAATCATTCATTGGAAGGGGTTGGATCTGTCCGATCTACTCGAACATGAAGACCGCTTGGTAGCCCACCTTGAGCCTTTGCCTTTTGAGGAGGGCAGAGCGTTGGCTACCATTACCGCGGGCTCGACTGAACTAGTCGAAGCCCCCTCTGAAGAACTCGCAACCCGCCAAGTTCTGATGGCGGAGGAGGGGGATGATGATGCCCTCATCCCCATTGGCGCACTTGACGGGATATCAGAAGACGAAGACACCGCTGAAGCTGTGGACGAGAACGACGCCGAGTGCGACATGTGACGTGCAAGAAACAGAGCTCGTGCGGTTCGTAGAAGGCGGGCTAACGAGCGCATACGTTCTGCACAGCGTGAACTCGATGCTGAATTCGCCGCGGCAGATGAACGTGGCTTCAGGACTCCTGTGGCCAACATTGCTCGGGTAACAGCACTACTCGAGCGAAGCAATGACCCCAACGTTTGACAAGCGCTCCTCTACGCCCAACGGGCGTGGGTCCAGCTAGACCAGCAGGCTCCGGCATCACTCGTCAGGGACGAGCATGTCGGAGACAGCTGTAGCCAGGCCCCAAGTCAAACAACAGGTCATCGCCCGCGACCCCAACGCAGCAATAACAATGATGGTGTGGGCGGGAGTCAGTTCACCGGCGGGAGGTGGCAGCCACCTCCGACAAACAACTCGAGACAGCCCAACCCTCCACGTCCACAACCAGACCTTTGCCAGAAGATCAATGAGGGGCGCGATGCCCGGTCAGTCCTCGACTCGAGGCGACGGGAACGCGAGGTAGCCGAGCGAGACGATGCTGACTGCAGCGATCGTTTTCCTACGTTCATTACGAGATTCAACAGCTATAAGTACCCGGAGGGTTTCAAGCCAATTGGTATTACCAAGTATGACGGTAAGCAGGCCCCCCAACAATGGCTCCGCTGTTACTCCACTGCTATTGAGGTGGCTGGCGGCTCCAACACTACCAAAGTCGTCTACTTTCCGATGGCTTTGGAGCTTGCACTGTTGACTTGGCTGGAAAGCCTTCCCAACGACTCCATCGACTCCTGAGAAGGCCTCAAGAAGGTTTTCATCGACAACTTCCAGGGGGCGATATCCCGAGCAGGAACCCGGCACGACCTCGCCCAGTGCAAGTAAGAGTGTAACGAACTCCTTCGATCCTACACCCGACGTTTCTTCGATGTGCGGGCCACCATCGCCAACATCTCGGAGGAGGACATAATCGACTGCTTCTACAATGGCCTCACAGACCCAGGTATATATCGTGATTTTGGGCATAACAGGCCAAAGACGGTTGCAGGACTACGCGACATGATGCACGACTGGTCTGAACAAGAAGAAAAGATGCGCGAGAGGTTTCCAAGACGCACCGACCTCAACCAGAAGCGCAACAACGACAACCGGGCTGACAAAGGCCAGCGGGACTTTTCGGGTTCTTCCCAAAAACGCAAGCCAGACGATCTTGTTGCGGCTGTGGAACGTCCTTCGCGAGGCAAGAAGTCGACCACGCAGGAGCAGTTTGAAAAACTCCTGCAGAAAAAGTGCCCGTGGTGCGTCAACTCCAAACACGCAGCGATCGACTGCTTTTAGCTCAAGCGCACCTTTGGCTCTCCTGGAAACGGTAAGAAGAACAAGTCGACGGGCAGAGAGCCCGAAGATGAGGAACAAGAAGATAAATCTGAGACGCCCAAGTTCCAGGATGCCTCCAAGACCGTCAATGTCATCTTTGGCGGTGATGAAGATTTTTGCTCCAAGCGGGAACAAAAGTTGCTGCTACGGGAAATTCTATCCATTGAGCCAGCGGTACCACGACCACTCCGATGGTCGGAGGTCCCCATATTGTTTTCCTGTGCTGACCAGTGGACCAGCTTTTCTGAGCCTGGGATGTTTCCACTGGTGCTGGATCCCGTGGTCGCAGAAGTTAAGCTCACTCGGGTTCTTATCGATGGTGGGAGTGGACTTAATCTTATCTTCGCAAGTACACTGAAGAAGATGGGTCTGGACCTGACCAACAAGCTTGTTCCGAGCAAGGCTCCTTTTTACGGTATTGTCCCTGGCAATGCCGCGCACCCGCTTGGAATAGTCGTTCTCCCAGTCACTTTTGGGACGAGGGAGAATTAATGAACCGAGTTCATCAAGTTCGAGGTGGCCAACTTCGAATCTTCCTACCATGCTATACTAGGGAGGCCGGCGCTCGCTAAGTTCATGGCGGTGCCGCATTACGTCTATTTACTTCTCAAGATGCCAGGACGCAGCGGCGTGCTCACGCTCCGAGGTGACTTGAAGAAGTCCTATGATTGCAACCAAGAGGCCATCCAGTATGCATCAACTTCCCGCGTGCCAGATGCTTCCGAAGACGTACTCACGGCCGCACAGCAACTTTCTCAAGCCGAGCTGGAAATTTCGACGAAGAAGGCAAGCCAATCGGGCGTCAAGTCGACAGGCGATGTGGCTCTCAAGACGATCCAGCTCCAAGAAGGCAATTCTTCCAAGACAGCCACTATCGGTGCAGGCTTGGGTGCCAAAAAAGGAACTCGCGCTCGTTAGTTTCCTGCGGGCTAACCGAGACATATTCGCATGGAAACCATCGGATATGCCAGGGGTGCCCAAGGAGCTAATCGAGCATAGTCTTAATGTATATCCGCAAGCTGTACCAAAGAAGCAACGACTTCGTCGTTTTGCCCCCGACAAACGGGAGGCTATCAAACGGGAAATAGCTAAACTCCTCGCGGCTGGATTCATTAAAGAAGTAATCCACCCAGAGTGGGTAGCTAACCCCATTCTTGTATTGAAAAAGAATAAAGAATGGAGAATGTGTGTCGATTATACCGATCTCAACAAGCATTGCCCAAAAGATCACTTTGGGCTCCCTCGCATCGATCAGGTAGTCGACTCAACCGCAGGTTGTGTACTGTTATGTTTCCTTGATTGTTACTCAGGGTACCACCAGATTGCTCTCAAGGAGGAAGACCAGATCAAGACCGCGTTCATCACCCCGTTTGGAACTTATGCATATAAAACCATGTCCTTCGGGTTGAAGAACACAGGCGCTACCTATCAGCGTGCAATTCAAATGTGTTTTGCTGATCAGTTACACCGGAACGTGGAAGCCTACGTGGACGACATGGTCGTGAAGACCAGAAGTCCCGAGGGCCTGATCGCGGATCTGGAGGAAACTTTCGCCAGCCTAAGGAAGTACCGATGGAAGCTCAATCCGACCAAGTGCGTTTTCGGTGTTCCATCAGAGAAATTGCTCAGGTTCATAGTCAGTAACCGGGGCATTGAGGCCAACCCTGAAAAGATTATCGCCATCACCGACATGGAGGTACCTGCCACAATCAAAGATGTGCAGAAGCTTACAGGGTGCATGGCAGCTCTCAACAGATTCATCTCCCGGCTCGGGGAGAGAGGATTACCTTTCTTCAGACTCTTAAAGCGTCAAGACAAGTTTCACTGGACAGAGGAAGCCGAGCGGGCCCTGCAGGATCTCAAGCAACACCTACAGTCGCCCCCGATCCTCACAACTCCATTGCCGGGTGAGACCCTTTTACTTTACATTGCGGCAACTACCCATGTTATTAGCAGTGCCGTTGTTGTCGAACGATCCGAGGAGGGCCATGCTTTTGGCGTGCAGAGGCCCGTATACTTTGTCAGTGAGGTACTGTCGGAGTCTAAGGTGCGGTACCCGGCGGTCCAAAAGCTTCTCTATGGCATATTGATTACTTCAAGGAAATTACGTCACTACTTTGAAGAGTACCAGATCACCGTGATCACAGACTACCCGCTGGCCGACATCCTACACAACCAGGACGCCACGGGTCATATTTCAAAGTGGGCAATAGAACTGGGGGCTTTGTCGATCGACTTCAAGCCACGTACCGCAATCAAGTCCCAAGCTCTAGTCGACTTCATGGCAGAGTGGAGGGAAAATCAAGTTCCAAATCCAGTTGGCAAGCCAGAGCATTGGACCATGTACTTCGATGGTTCACTCAAGCTCGATGGCGGCGGCGCTGGAGTTTTATTCATCTCCCCAAAGGCGAACAACTCAAGTACGTCCTCCAAATCCTCTGGGAGGTATCCAACAATGAAGCCGAGTATGAAACCTTGCTTCACGGGCTTCGTTTCGCGATATCACTAGGGATCAAGCGACTACTTGTATACGGCGATTCACTTTTGGTCATTCAGCAAGTCAACAAGGAGTGGGACTGCAACAAGGAGACCATGGAAGCCTATGTACAAGAGGTAGCAAGCTAGAAAAAAAATTCTCTAGCCTAGAAATCCTTCATGTGCTACGGGAGCACAACGTTGCTGCGGATGCCTTATCTAAGCTGGGGTCAACCCGAGCACAAGTCCCAGCAGGGGTATTCGTACAAGAGTTGAAGCAACCATCCATCAGCCCTTCACCACAGGTCTCTACCAGAACTGGCTCTGTATGGCCAGAACGGGAGGTTATGCTGGTTGGTGAGGACTGGAGAGGACCCTTTATCGACTTCATCCGAGATCTCGTATTACCGGCAGGGGTGGATCCCAAGAGCGCTGCTGCTGCCCGCATCATGCGACGGAGCAAGGGGTTCGCCCTAGTCGAAGACAAACTTTATCGGCGCGGCGCACGATCTGGTGTGCTCATGAAGTGCGTCACAACGGAAGAAGGCCAGGATATTTTGCGAGAGATACACGAGGGAGTATGCGGTAACCATGCAGCGTCACGCACGCTAGTAGGCAAAGCGTTTCGAGCTGGCTTCTGGTGGCCCACCACCATGTCAGATGCCGAAGATCTGGTGCGAAGATGTCAGAACTGCCAGTTCTTTGGCAAGCAAACTCATGTCCCGGCCCACACCCTCATTACTATACCGCCTTCCTGGCCGTTCGCTTGCTGGAGCCTCGACATGATTGGGCCCTTCGCAACGGCGCCAGGAGGTTTTACTCATGTTTTGGTGGCTATCGACAAGTTCACCAAGTGGATCGAGTTCAAACCGATCGCCAAGCTTACTCCAGACAGGGTGGTCGACTTCATCTTCGATATCTTGCATCGGTTCGGCTTCCCCAACACTATTATCACCGATTTGGGTTCAAATTTCACGGCCACCCAATTCTGGGAATTCTGTGAAAATTCTTCCATCGAGGTCAAATATGTTTCTATGGCACACCCAAGGGCAAATGGGCAAGTCGAACGGGCAAACGGCTTGATTATTGACGGCCTCAAGAAGAGACTTTACGACGCCAATAGCAAGAAGGGCGGGAAGTGGATTCACGAGTTGCCACATGTCATCTGGGGGCTCAGGACTCAACCTTCCAAGGCCACAGGGCAGACCCCGTTCTTTCTTGTCTATGGCTCCGAGGCAATTCTCCCAGCAGACATCATGTGGAAATCCCCACGGGTCGAGATGTATAAAGAAGGCGAGGCGGACGAAGCATGACAGCTGGAGCTGGACTCTGTCGAAGAGGCTCGCTGCTCTGCTCTCGTTCAGTCAGCCCGTTACCTATAGGGAATCCGGTGATATCATGATCGCAACATTAAGGAACGGTCGTTTAGCATAGGCGACCTCGTCCTTCGTCGCGTTCAGGATGAGTCGGGTTTACACAAGCTTAACTCAAGATGGGAGGGACCATTCATCGTCAAGAGGGCCACAAGACCAGGATCTTATCGACTACAATATCCTGATGGTCAGGATGTACCCAGTTCTTGGAATATCCAGCACCTGCGACGGTTCTACCCCTATGCAGACTCGTTCTGAATCTCTGTATACGTCAAGGGCAAGTTTTTCTTTTCTGGGTCGATTTGGCGGCTTTAGGCCACATGATCCGAAATATAAATTCTTGACTCCAAATGCGGCGGCTTTGGCCACGCTCAAGCTTTATACAAATCGACTACTTGCTAGTGGCACATGGGTCATCGCGATGATAATCGTGTTTTTTCCAAACTGGTTAGGCCCGTCTGGCTCGGGTTCTACCTAACTTGTTTGACATGTCCGCATGATAGGCTACTCCTGCGGTTGTTACACTTCAGGGTAGTTTTCGACTGTTTGCCATGAGCATCCTAGTCGTCGCGCCACAAACCGTGCGTTCCGGGCACAATTGGATCCCTTCGGCTGGATCTTACCTAGCTCACCCGATGAGCTCGCGTGAAGAGCTAAACCGACTACTCTCTGAGTCGCTGCACTCAGAGGTAGCATGTCCCTGCTCCAAAGCAGGCGGGGCTCTTACACTTCACATAAGACTACAAGAAAACAAAGGTGGTTTCTTATATTACAAAAGTCACAACCTCTAACGGTTCAATCCTGGACCATGTTTCCCACAATTTTTTCAGCTACCGGCCGGACCTCTAGCAAATATTCGCGGAAGTTTTCATCAGTACAATCAGCAGCTGCACCCTCCGCAAGTACTTCTAGCCGAGCCTTCGGCCAGAAGGACTTCACAAGGCCCAGAGCATGACCCACGTATGATGTGGCCGCCTCGGTGACAAAGTTGAGGATCTTTTGCGGCGCCCTGCGAAGTCGATCCAGTAGTGGTGGCCCGTCTTCAGCGCCGTCTTCCCGAGGGTCCATCATCTCTATGAGTTCCTGGGCCGCTGTTTTCAAATCATCGAGTTCCTTCTGGCGCTGCTTTTTCTCCTCGCCCAAAGTCTTGATCTGCTGGAGACAGTCGACGAACTGCCTCTCCGTGTCGGCCATCACTTTCCGCAGACTCTCGACTTCATCTGCGCGGTGATACAGCATGTTCTTCAAATCAGTAAGCAATCCCTCTTTATAATTTAAGAGTTCTTTAAGTTCTGCGATGATAAGCAGGTTTCAGACCATGGAGCTATCGACTGCGGGTACAATTTCAAGAATTGAATCCAACGTACCTTGATGGGCTTTCCGCTGCTCCTTGAGTCGGCCTTGGAGCTCGGTGATGGTCTGCTCGAAGCCGGCCCGCTCCTGCGTCAGCTCGTCGATACGCTTGGTGAACTCCTCCAGCTTCACGGCCCGCTCATCAACTTTTTGGCTCATATCCTGCACGTTCCCGGACGTCAGAGACAGACGAATTGAGCGTACAGTTACTAGCAGTTTAGACAAGATTTACCAGGGCAAACTTATCGATCGCAATGTTGATCATCTGACGCATGCGGCTCAGGTCGTCCCTTGGAAGGTGCATCATTTGGAGCGTGTCGTCATTTTCTCCTCCAGGAGTTGGCACCACAGTTGCTTCGATAGAAGCACCCGCACCCTCCAAGACTGACGGCTGTGTGGTCTCTGCAAAGGACAAGTGTTTAACATAGCGACAATTACGGCAGAAGGCAGCTGGGTCATTTACCTGCAACTTCGGCGGGTACGGTAACGGCGGCCTCGACTTGCTCATCGCCAGTGGCTTCAAGTTCCGCGTGCTGGGGCTCGGGCCGCGGTGAGTCAGGCAGGGCCACATCTGCCCTTTCTGCTGGCTCCGGCGTGTTGGCTTGCTCTGACGAAGGCTCGGGGGCTGGTGGAGCCAACTCGAGTTCTGGCGTCACCTCGGCTGTTGATCTGTTTAAGACAGCAGCACAACACCTTTAGTATAATTTCCACGCATAGCTAAAGGCAGGGTCCAGAGCGTCACTTACACTCGGGATCAGATCATTGTTGGTTTCCTCCACACTAGCTTCAAGGGTTTCTTCACCATAGTACTCATGGCCGGAGGCGCAGATGTACAAGTCGAGGGGGCTGGCAGCGTTGGCGTGGCGATGACTGCGGCACCCTCTGCTGGCGGTGGAGCTCTTTCAGTTGAGGGCGCGGGCAGCCCCGATACAGGACCCGCCACGGCGATCGTTATATCATCTGCGCGAGACGGTGACGGGTCCACCCTATCAGTTTCTGTGGGTCTAGCTTCTGGTGCGTCATTCCCGGTGGGGGGCACTTCGGCTACCCTCTGGCGCTGGGGGCTGGGCAAACAAGACGAAGGTATGCAAAACAGAGTTGTTATCAGTATTCAGCAAAGCAACTCAATACCTTTATAGTTTGACGAGTACTTACCCGGCGAGGTCAGCGGTGCTGGCTTTGCGTTTCCGCATTTCCCGGCGCCACTGGGGAATTTGAGGTGCGTTGTCAAATAATTCCACGGATGATCCGGAGGAGTCGTTTGCTGGCACCCTCTCCCCGGTTGCCTGGCTGCCCGCGGTCGACTCGCTGCCAGCAATTTTTTCTTTCTGTGCTTTGGCAGCAGCGCTGGGCAACATGTGATAAGGGTGAGGCAGATCGGGTTGCGACGGGTAACTCCGATACAACGCTGTTGAATCCTATGTTACGATAGTCAATCAGTCTTAACTCTTCGTATCAAAGGAGAAGTCGAGAAGTCGAACACTCACCGATGGTGGTCGATTCTGGGCTGTAAATCCCGCTGGAACATAAGGGACGGCATCCACATCCAGCAGAATTCGCTTGACGCGAACCATCGCAGCATCGTCTCCAAGCTCTTCTGCGCACATACGGGATGGGTCTTTAGTACCCATGTACTCGAATCCTAAGGTATGGCGTTGTTGGATGGGTTGAATTCGGTGTTTAAAGAATGATAACATTACAGATGCCCTGGTTACCCCCATCTCTTTGTGTGCGGCAATCAACTCAAGCAGCTCTTTTACTTGGTCCATCTCGGCTTCACCAGGCTCCAATGTCCATTCGCCGCGCTGAACAGGGGGCCTACCTGACCGCACAGGGAGCTGGGGGGCGTGGTTCGCAATGTAGAACCATTGCTGTTTCCACCCGGGGATATTGGAAGGAAAATTGTAAGATATGTATTTTTCGCTAGCATGTTGCCTAAGCTGGATACCAGCGCCCCCTATCGCAGAAGGATTTTTTGAGGTGGGCTGGGGCTTCACGTGGAAAAGATAGCGGAAAAGAGCCCAATGGGGCTCAATTCCGAGGAAGGCTTCACAGAAGTGGATGAAAATGGAGATATGACAGATCGAGTTGGGGTTGAGGTGTTGCAGCTCAATCCCGTAGAAGTAGAGAAGGCCACGGAAGAATGAACAAGTGGGGAGGGCAAATCCCCGTTCAGAAAAAGAGTAGAAAGAAATTATCTCGTCGACGCTTTCCATGGGGAATGGATCACGAAAGGGAAGGCGCCAATTGATGGGATCTCTCTCCTGAAGCAGACCTCCCAATACCAAATTTGCGAGATTGTAGCGAGAACACTTACTAATCGACCACTCGCCGGCTGCTGCTTGCGCTTCCTTCAAGTCCTTCTGGTCGGTTTTCTTCGGCGCCATCGCAAATCTGCTAAGCCATGAGTTGTTTACACAACGCTCGGGGGCTACGGTGGCGGGCTCGGAGATTTTCGACTACGCAGGGCGGCGGGAGGGCGATGGCAGGATAAGCTCTAATTGGGGTTTTGGCTTTTCTCTGGTGGCGGCGTTAGATCTGAAGACACAGGAAAAACCCTAACTGACTGCGGGGTTAAATAACCAGCGCTCAGGCAGTGGTTTACTGTGTGAAATTGAAGTGTCGTGCAAGGGGACTAATGGGACATGGGCAGTTTTTTGGTGGATTTTTTTGGGCCGTTACTTGACTAACCATTTTTTCAGGGTTAATTGTCCCGAAAAAAGAGGTTTTTTGAGTTTCGAGTTCAATTTCTGCCAATTACCTCCTCTTAGAATATATTTTATCAAAAGGGAGCATTTTTGCCACGACCTTTGGGATCCTTTTCTCCAAAAGATTTGGATTCAAGGCTCGGGGGCTGTGAGACACGTGGCATCGACTACTTGTTTTTCAAAAGTACTCGAAGGATAAAAAGAAAAGATTCAAGACTATTTGACCCTCAGCTTGATTCTTTGATTCAACCTAAGGCTCTGGGGCTACTCCATATGGAGTGCGATTATTCATCGCACCCCATACAAGAGAAAGAATTCGGGGCATAAGCACCTCATAGCTTTGATGCAGTCAGAAGAGTACTCGAAGAGAAATTTCAAGATGGAGCTTCGAAAGAAATCGAAGGTTGCTTCAGAAATACTCAAAGAGCCTGCAGTACTCAGCTACAAAGAGCTCGGGGGCTTGTCAGACCCGGGGCCACGGGGCTGTGTACATCAAGGAGTTTGTATTGGGCTAGGGGATAGGATGTGTCCTGTACCTTATTTATGTTGTATTCTACCCGCATGCGGAGTAGAACTAGTCGTTATAGAAGGAAACTACTCGAGTTATACTTGAGTACGATTCCTAAGTTAGTATCAGGCTAGGATTCATGTAACCCTGTCCTCCCGGATATATAAGGGCGGGCAGGGACCCCTCTCAGAACATAAGATCACCAGATCAACATCAAGGCAATACAAACCATCATATAGGACGTAGGGCATTACGCATATTTGCGGCCTGAACCTGTCTAAATCTTGTGTTGTCTGCTCCTTCGAGTTCCTGATCTCGGCGCATCCTAACCCAAAACCTACCACCTTGGGTATACCCCTCGGTGGGCAGCCGGATAAAACCCGACACGCCGGCTACGGATCGGGCGGCTCACGGGGTTTGGGCGCGCGGGGTGGCGGCGGTGGTCGCCGGCGACCAATCCCGCGGCGGCGCACGGCCGGAGTTCTTCGATCTCGACGTTCCCGGGGTGAATCGAGGTAGGGTTTGGTCGGGGAGCACGCCCGTGGCATGCGTAATCCACTAGAGTGGTTTGCACGGTGTTGCCGGTTGCGGAGAAGAGCGCGCGGCGGTGGAGGCAGCTCGGTGTAGTAGAGCTCGCCGGTGTGCACGCGTTTGCGCTCTGCGGGGCTTGGGTCTAAGTGCTAGAGGTTCCGTGTGCATGTGCAGAGCTAGAGCGAGCCAAGACAAGGCACGTGTAGGATCCGGTCATGCTGCAACGAGCTCACCGCGGCCTGCCGGCGGCGGGGCACCGGTGATCCGCCGTTCTAGCCTCGGGCGAAGCTATAGGCCTACACATCTAGCACAAAAGGAGGAGGGAAATGTGCTAATGCTCACCGAGGGCTCGGAGCGGCGGGCAAGGCTGTGCAGCATGGCCGGCGACGTGGTCCGGTGGCGGGTCGGCGAGGAGCTCGGTGATGGGGTCGATGCGGGCCTGCTCCGGCTCTTGAATCCCACGGCTCGATCCGTGGTCAAGCTGCGAAGCCGGGAGGTGGGTCAGGGAGGCAAAAGTTTCACCGGCGGCGATCAATTACGATAAAGGCCGAGCTCACCTGCAACGGCGGTCGTGGCGAAATTCGACGGCGAGAGCGAGCTGGGCGTGGCTAGGGTTGCGGTTGCGCTTCAGGGAAGTCACAGGGGAGGCGGCGTGGTGCTTAAGAGGCAGCGGGGGTGCCCTAGGCGTGCATGCCACAGACTCCGCGGTGAAAGAGGATCGCGCAACAGATTTGCATGACCCTGAGCTCAGCTGCGAAGTTTCTGGAAGAAGGGGGGGCTCGGGGCTGGTCAGTGGGCCTCGGGCGCGCGCACTGGGAGCGGAGCGGGGCCGCGGAACAGCGAGGGAGCACGGCGGAAGCGGAGCAGAGGAGGCCGGCGCAAGGAAGAAGAAGGAAAAGAGAAAACGGGGGCGCCGACAGGTGGGGCTAAGCAGTCAGGGGAAGAGAGAGGAGCTCGGATGCTGCTGGGCCGAGCGGGGAAAGGAGAGAAGTGGGCCGCGCGAGTGGGTGAAAAGAAGGAGGCTGCGGGTTGGGCTGCTGGGCTGATTTGGGGCTTCCTATTTTTCTGGTTTCTTTTCTCCTTTCTCTTCCAAACCAACTCAAATCTATTTGAATTACAATCAAATTTGAATTCAAACTCCTATGCACTCAACCAAATAAAAATTTATGCACCAGCATGAATGTACAAACATGTTGAGCTAAAAGGAAATTTTAATCCTCTGTGAAATAAATTATAATTATATGCAAGCTAAACAAAGAAAAACCTTAGAAACTTTATTAAAGCCAATTAAACTCATTATAAAATATGAAATTTTACATTAGGGTGTCACATTTCTTCAAAAGACACACCTGAAAACAAAGTCACAAGCAAGGCTGATGTAACACCCGCATTTTTATCTTATTTAAATTGCATTACCAATCACTTGCTTAAAAATTTTTTAACCTTTTTCCTCCGCTCGAGCTCCCGAAGCCCACCCGCCCCCCCATTTTTCGCTGTCCCAACATCGCGGCTTTTTCCGTGGAGCCGCCCGTCCCTTTTCCCTTTCCACTGGCCCCGCCATCCCGTCGCATCACCATCGTGTCGCGGTCGGCCATGTGCGCCTGCCCGGCCGCGTGCGTCGGTGCTGCGCGCGTGTCCCCTCTTTTCTTTTCTCATATTTTGTTCAAATCCATTTTATTTCTCTCTTCTAACTTTTTTTCTTTTTTTCCCAGACTCTTTTTTTTCCTCTTTCTTTTTCTCATCTGTGCTGCTTGCTGCCTGCTCGAGCTGTAGCCCGCTCCTTGCGCGCATGCGCGGGCCAGCGCACGACCCGCTGCTGCCCCCGTTGCTGGCTGTGCACGCGCGCTCACATCACGCCGCCCGCGTCACGCCACGACCGCTGCAGCCGCTGCTACTCGCTGTGCCGCTGCGTGCTTGCTGCCCGTGCACGCCAAGCCGGCGTGCGACCCGCTGCTGTGCCGGCCCGTCTCCGTCCCATCCCCTCGCCCTCACAGCTTGCGCCTTGTCCCCGAGCATCTCGGCCGCCATTAATGGTGAGGTCCCTGTACTTCCCGTGACCCTCCCATGCCGGCCATCTCCCCTCGCCCTCTCAGCCTATAAATCAGCCCCCGAGCTGCCCCTCACTCCGCCCACACCACCCCAGCACCTCCCCTCCTCTACCTCGCGCTGCAACTTGCCGCCGCCGCTCACCATTGCCAGCCACCACCCATCTCCGTGGACAGCCTCTGTAGACCGTCTCCGCATGAGGTGAGGGCCGGAATCAAACCCCCTCGGCCTCCTCTCCATTTTCCCCTCCTCCCCGGGCGTTGCCATGCACCAGGGGGCCGGCTCCCATGGCCTGGCCGCCCCCCCCCCATCCTACCATTCCCCTCCCCCTGCTGTTCTGTCTCGAGGAAGAAGAAAGGCAGACTTGTGCATAACCCCCTCCACTTTTCCTCCTTATGCAGTCCGCAGCCCACCACCTCCCTCTCCCAAATATTTAACCAGAGCTCCTTATATCTCTTTATTTCATTACAAATAGGTCCTCATCCTTTTAAACTACTCCCTAAATGACCTTTAACTCATCAGTTCATGCGATATTTTGTTCCGAATCGATTCCAAACTCTACCACGCATCAAATATTTTCTCCAAGTCTCAGGATCCACATCCGACAAATATAATAGTCTTCTCTATTTTTTTAGTCGAAGCTCGCTATTTCCCTCTCTTTTTTAAGCTCGTCGGTGAACTTTGTTTTTATTGTGTGATTGTTTGTGTGTCGTAGCTGACGGTGTGACCGAGGAGGAGCAGGACAGCAAGCTGGAGCCCGAAGACCCGTACCTCGAGGAGGAGCTTCCGGAAGGCTTTGAGGACGGCAAGTCAAATCCCATCCTTTGATGTATATTTATCCCAGTTTTATAAACATAACCTATTGGCCTGTTTTATAAAATGCATTGTTGCAAGACATGGTTGGATAGCCACCCCTTGATTGCTATGACAATTCCTTGATGACCTAGATTAATGTCTATATAGGGTTTGCTCTGCTGGACGTTAACTACTACTAGAGATGCTTAGGACCTTTTATTCCCTCTATTATATTTTAATTATGACCACAACGCGCTTTATCAAAAATAAAGGTGTGAGTGTTTTAAAAGATAAAATGGGATTTTAGGAAAATAAAAGAAGGGTATCATCTGATGAGATGGACGGTGTTTCCTGTGTGAAATGCCACTGGTGAGCTTGTACCTTTGTGTCATCTTGCCTAACCCACTTATCGTACAACCACTTGACCATTGTGTGGTCAACGGCTTAGCATAAACCCCACTAGTTGTTCTACTAGCCAAAAGGAGAGCTGGTGAGCAACGGGAGATCATGGAGAAGGAATACGATCTGTGTAAGTTATGTCCCGGTTATGACTTTGTTGATAGGTCATTAACCCCATGGTTGCTTCCGTGTTGGCTAGTTAGATTCAGCTAAGGTGGGTAATGGCTTTATTAGGATCCGCAGCGACACTAAGGTATCCGTAGTGTGGTACCCTACTTGTGGATAAAGTGTACAACCTCTACAGAGTGTAAAATCTTTTCGAATAGCCGTGTCCACGGTATTGGACAAGTTACTACATGGTTACTTCAATAGACATTTTGGGATTGTTGGTTTTGTGGCGTGAGTTGTTTTGAAAGTGTCTGGCAGTTGTGCCGTGAGCTACTGCGGATGTGGAGTCTAGTAGCATTAAAACTTGGATCCTTTGTATAGGATCAACCCCACTTATTATTCGATTACTACAGAAATGTTTTGAGAAAACTCTTTTATTAAATGAACCCTTGCATGTGTAAAACATCGCTTTATCGCAAACGTACCCTAGCCTTATCCTTGATATATCCTGTGCATGCACTTTATTATTCCCCTCCGTGGGTGTGGTTGGACTTGTTGAGTACGTATGTACTCACTCTTGCCTAGTTTTTATAGAGAAGGATCCGAACTTCATTCCTGAAGACATCGAGTAGGTCGCAGTCCTGCACCAAACCTTGCCTCTGGTTCAGGGTCTCCACAGAAAGCTTACCATGGCGCAAGACTCTGATGCTATCTTAGATTTTGTTGGCACTTTAGTCTGGCTTTTAGTCCTTATGTTGTCCCTCTTGATAGTCCTTTCGTTGGCACGGTTTGTACGGTAATGAACCATCTGATGTAATAAATGTGTTATCAGCCTCCTGGGACTAATATTTGTATCACATTTAGTCACCTCTGATGAGGGGATGCTTCAGGTGGTATCAGAGCCATAGTTTGGCCGTAGGACGTGACCCTTAGGACCGAGGATATTTTCTAAGCCGTTTCCCACTAGATCTTTCCTCACTTAACTCACCTTTCCACACGGCACTTACCTTTGGCCCTTGTCTGGTTCCAGATGGCTGACAATGGATGGAGTGACGGAATCTGCCCCGCAGAGCCTGGCCTCCCAAAGTTATTGCTACTCAACCTATTGCTACTCAACCTGGAACGGGTCGGAGTTGTGGACCCACCGTAGTACACCTACCGGGAGTACAACTTCAGAGGCACCCTTCGGTGTGACCTGATGATCCTCGTGGGAAAAAGCACACTCTACCCCGACATGGATCCCTGGTTCATCTCCACCACCAGCTTTGGGTTCCCAGACACCTATCGAAAGGCTGCCCGAAAAGCCCTACGACGCCTACGCATGGTCTATAAGCATCACCTTCAGCGAACTCCTATGGGATTTTCTGTAACACCCTAAGGTAATTTCCTCAAATTTTAATTAATTTATTTGGGCTTAAATAGATTTTCCAGGGTCTTCTCTAAATTATCTCGTATTTAAAGTAATTTTATAACGCAAGTAATTAAAATTTATCATAGGATTAAAATGTTTGTGCATTCATGCTGCAGCATTATTTTTCCTGTGTTGAGTTTATAGGATTTAAATTCAAATTTGTTTGAATTCAAATGATGTTTGGGTGAATAGATTGAGTTTGGAAAAGAGGAAAGGAAAGAAGAGAAAGAAAAGAAAGAGCAGCCCATCCCCTTGGCCCAGCCCAGCTCTCCATTTCCCTCTCCTTCACCCGCATGGGCCACGGTGGCCCAGCTTCTCTTTCCCCTCGGGCCCAGCTCTCCCCTCTTTCCTTCTCTTTCCCCGCGTGGGCCAAGCAGGCCCATCTTCTTTTCTCCCGGCCCGAGCCGCACGCTGGCTCCCCTTCCCACCTCCTCTCTCTCTCTGACCGTGGGGTCCTACCTGTCAGCGCTGGTTCTCCCCTTTCTTCCTCCCCTTCCTCTGTTTCCCCGGCGCCCAACGAACTCCGAGATCTCCGGTGAGCTGCGCCCCCCGGGCCCGCGCGTCAACGGGGCCGCCGCCACCCTACAAGAGCCGCCCAACCCCTCCTGAACCCTAACCCTAACCCGTAGCCGCCGCCGACGTCCAAGCTCCGCGTCCGCCTTGCTCCGCCGCCCGGCGCCCCTGCTCGCCCGCGGGCACGCCGCTCCGCTGCAATCCAGCCCCGACCGGACCCTGCAGGAGCTCCGCCCCAGTACAAGGTCGGTCCCCGAGCACTTGCCCGCGTCGCCACGCCACTACGCCGCCGGAATTGGGCCCCGAGCAGCCGCAGCCGGTGAGCCGCCCCCGCGCAATTGCCGACCACCGGGACACCTCAGGCCGCACTGACCCCCTCACCGCTTTCGCAGGACCTTCCCGAGCCCGACCAAGGGATCCAGGCGCCCGGAGCATCGCCACGTTGGCCCGTCCGCGAGCGCCGCACCAACCTTTGCCGCCGGCCGCCACGGTGAAGCCTCTGCACGCCGCCCCGGCCAATCTCCGCTTGGGTGAGCAACAGCTCGGCCCCCTCCTTCCTTTGCGTTAGCTGTCGTGCGCTTTAGTCGATCCCGAAGCCAGGATGCCGCTCGCCGGAGAGCCGAACCGCGCGGACCCGCCGCCGCCCGTGGTCCGGCCACACAGTGCCCAAGCAAACCCTGCCGCAACCCTAGATCGGTTTCTCATGCCGTGCCACACCTCCTTGACCCGTTTCCCGCCTAGATTCCGGCCCGGAGTGCCGAGATTGGCCAGCTCCGGCGATCCACCGCCGCGGGAGCAAGCCCCGGTGACCTGTCTCGCCGCCGGCTCCTGTGTCTTCTGCCCCTTTTCATCCTGACCGCCCGATCCCTGATCCACGGACCAAAATAGAAACCGCATACCCTTTCGCCGTGAGCCCTTCGATCTGCATCCTGTGCCCGAGATTAGATCGCGATGGGAGTAGTTCAGGACCACCGGATCTGGATCCAACGGACGGAATCCACGCGTACCCCTTCACTTAGTGGATCTAATCCCAGCCGCACGATCAAGATCCGAGGGCCCGGAACAGGAGATACCGGTTCGGGCTGTTCTTTTTGCTAAAGAGTCCCCAGCTTTTCTTGGAATCAACCCGCGGTCCACCTGTAGTTCAAAAGAAATTACGGATAGGTCCTGTTTTATGCTTTTAGGCCCCTGGCTTCTCTGGAATTTGAACCCGCAGTCCATCTCTTGGATTTTCTCGTGCTAGCCCCTAGATCTAGGCTTTATTTATGTTTTAGTCCCCGAGTTTGTCCAGAAGCCCCTGGTTGCTCAGTTTTTCTTACAAATAGGTCCCTGGATCCTGTTTTAAGCGTAGTTTTCGCGTTTTAGCTCCGTTTTAGGTGTTCTTTATATCCACGCGATCGTTGTAACGCGTAGAATAACTTTAGACTAGTTTTGTGTGCTGTTTCTATGTAATGTTGTACTGTTTTCTTATATTTTGCTATTGTTTGTGCATGTGTGTATGTGTGGACTATGTTTGACGATCGTGAGTAGACGCGGAGCCTTTGGAGCAGTACCAGGAGCAGCCGTCTTCCGAGCAGTTCGAGCAGCAGCCGGGAGAGTACGAGGAAGGCAAGTATAACATGAACCTCCTATCACTTTTAAATACAATTTCATACTGCATTTTAATTCTGTATACCTATAAGGACTTCCTAGCCACTTTTATATCCTTATATATATCCTAGGGGTGCATTCTTGGTTAGTTGTGCTAGGTTGCTGCGCTATAACAAATCTTGGTCCTTTCTAATTAATTTGATTAATGGTCTAATGCAACTTAATCCTGAGAGTGACCCTCTGTGCTGTGTGCTTGAGTGGCTCACGTCTCCTTAAAAGATGTTTTTGTTAGAAACATGGTTTAGGGGGCCAGCACGGTGCTTAGTGCTTGGTTGGCCACTCTCCATAAGGACCGGTTCATAGAGCGACAACCTGGGACAACCGCGCAACCACAAGACTGGTATGGGACGGTCTTGACTTACTAATTAGGTCATTTTGGTTCGGGAGTAACTTACCTGCGTGGGCAAGAGGGGTGGTAAGCTTCAATGGTCCCTGCTCCTCCGGCTTGGTCTGTGCTGTGTGTCTTGTACCCCCGGAGGTGGGCCCCATCGTTGCTGATCCAGAATCCTTAGCGGTTACACCTTACCAATGTGATCCTTTGTAACGGTCTCGTAGTGTGCTTGCTAGCCATCTCACCTAAGGAAGTGTGATGAACAACTAGCGTAGCTCACGACTTGTGGGTAAAGTTGTGCAACCTCTCGAGAGTGTAAAACTGATATATCAGCTGTGCTCACAGTCATGAGCGGCCCAGATCCTCCGTCTGATTAGTGGGGTTATCAACCTTTGACGAGGGCGATTCCCCGGGTGGTTTTGGTTTGGGTGGTTCTCAGTAGTTCTTAATTAATATTGATTAATTCTTATGCAATTTGGGTTATGGTAATTCATCCACTTGTAGTAATTAGCTTTAATAAAATTTGCCAAGACTAAAAGCTAATGCAGTTGAGTCAGCTAACCTTAGAGCCTCATGCTCGTGTTATACTTGTTGAGTACGAGTTTGTACTCACACTTGCCTCTCCACTCTTCTGTTCTATTTTGGATATCTTCGACTGCTGCTCAGTGCCCGGCAACGTGGAGGACTACGTCAGCGGCTTCGACGACTTCTAGGCGTTTGTCTCCCAGTCGACGTCCCTGTGGCGCCCAGCTCTTCATGTATTCATTTTACGCTTCCGCATTCCTTGAACTGATTCTTGATTCAGTTGTAATAAAGACATTCATTTTATAATTTATACATTTTTATTCGTGACATGTGTTGTGATATCTTGATAGTCTGTTGTATATATGCGTGACTTGATCCTGGCGCATATATGATTGCTCGATTTATGTTCTTATAAATCGGGTGTGACAGATTGGTATCAGAGCCGTGTTGACTGTAGGACGAAGCCTAGATAGAATTGGTCGAGTTTAGGATTTCGGTTCTCTTGCTTGCCTCCGCAAATCTTCAACCATCATTTTTCTGCTCCTATTCCTTGAGTCTTAAGCCCTAGATTTGCTATCTCCCCCGTCTTTTCTGAGAAATAGCTTGAGCTTTCCGTAGACGTTGGCCTGAGTCGCCTAGTCTTATAAGCTATAAGTAGGGCCGTCCCGATGGAAAATACGCTAGAACGAGTGTGTTAGTCGAGTAGTGTGGAAAACTCGACTAAGTTGTGAATATTGAATGTTTGTTATTGTGCAAATGTCTGATTTGGATTTTTGGTTGATTGCATAGGCTAGTAGTTAAACTTGTTCATGCAAGTCGACTTAGCCCAACTTGAACGAAATAATAAAATTGAGTTAGAATGTTGGGGGTAAAACCTATATTCCTTCCTTTCTGGCGTATCTTTCCGAAGTTTCATTTCCGCAGCTGCACAATATCTCGTTCTCATAAATTTCGTTGTTGCAATCAGATGGTGAACACCAGGCGCACCGGTTCCGGTTCTGACCAGCAGGAGCAGAACAACCAGGGTACTGGTCAGCCGCTACCGATGCCGCCACCACTGACCCCGGAGCAGTTCTTCCAGCTCCAGATGCAGATGATGGCTACCCTGAACAACACCGTTCAGGCTTTGCAGCAGATCCATGCTCAGCCACCGCCTCCTCCGCCGCCTCAGCCCCGTGACAGGCGTGCGGATTTCCTGAGAGGTCACCCGCCGACCTTCTCTCACGCCACGGACCCACTCTAGGCGGACGACTGGCTTCGTTCGGTGGAGCGCCAGTTGGTTGTTGCGCAGTGCGACGACCGAGAGCGGGTTCTGTACGCCGCAGGGCAGCTGCGAGGCTCCGCTCTTGACTGGTGGGAGTCCTACCCAGCTCGGGATCGTGACGCTCTCACGTGGGACCAGTTCCGTGAGCGTTTCAGGAACCATCACATTCCTGAGGGCATCATGAAGATGAAGCAGAAGGAGTTCCGTGCCCTTAAGCAGGTAAAAATTTAACGGAAATTCCTTACCATTCCTTTTGAGCTTGATCTATCCTTGATTTCCTTCGTAAAACCTGACCAATTGAGCGATTTCCATCCTTGTTACCTGTGTTCGTTATTTCAGGGATCGATGACGGTGACGGAATACCGTGACCGTTTCCTTCAGCTTGCCCGCTACGCCCCTGCTGACGTCGCTCGTGATAGCGATAAGCAGGAGTACTTCAAGGAGGGACTGGATGATCACATCCAGTATGCGCTGCTGAACCACCGCTTCGACAACTTCAACCAGCTGGTTGATGCGGCCCTCAACACCGAGCGCAAGCGCCGGGAGATTGAGGACAAGAAGAGGAAGATGGCTCCATCCTCTTCGGGCAGCAACACCCGTCCCCGCTACCAGTACCCTCCACAGCAGCAGCAGCAGAGGCCGCCTCAGCAGTACCAGCGGCGGCAGCAGTTTCCGCCTCGTCCTCAGCAGCAGCAGCAGGCGGGATAGGGCCAGAGGCTTCCGGCGCCTCCGGCTCCACCAGCTCAGAGGCAGGGAGTGCCTACTCCTCCTGCCGGGCAGCAGGCCGCTGCATTTCCGCGAGTGTGCTTCCACTGCGGCGAGCCAGGGCACTACGCCAACGTCTGCCCTCGGAAGGCGCAGGCAGGACAACAGGGGCGTGCAGCACCGCCCAAGGCCCCAGCTCAGGGCAGGGTGAACCACGTGACGGCCGAGTCAGCGGCCGAGGCTCCCAACGTGGTTATTGGTACGTTCATGGTTAATGCCCATCCTGCTACAGTGCTTTTTGATACTGGTGCTACACATTCCTTCATCACCCAGTCTTTTGTTGAGCATCATGGTATTCCTACTAGCACGTTAAAGAGGTGCATGTTAGTATCTTCACCGGGAGGGCAGTTGAGGTCTCATGTCTTCTGTCCCAAAGTCAGTGTGGCCATAAGGGGGGTAGATTTCAGTGCAAATCTGATGGTGCTAGACGCCAAGGGCATTGATGTGATCCTCGGAATGGAGACCCTTGCTAAGTGGGGAGTCCGGATCGATTGTGCTCAGAGGACTGTTCTTCTGTCAGCACCGGATGGTCAGGAAGTCACTGTTGGTGCCACAGAGCCTTCTGGATTTCTTCATCAGATGGAGGCTAGACCCACGGATGGTATTCGCGTGGTGTCTGAATTCCCGGATGTCTTTCCGGATGATTTGCCAGGTATGCCGCCTGATCGCGACATTGAGTTTTCTATTGATCTCTTGCCTGGCACAGCTCCTATTGCTAAGAGGCCCTATTGTATGGCTCCTGTCGAGCATGAGGAGGTTAAGAAGACTGTCGACGAGTTGCTAGCTAAGGGTTATATCCGTCGCAGTTTCTCTCCTTGGGCTTTTCCTGTATTGCTTGTAGAGAAGAAGGATGGCGCGAAGAGAATGTGCGTCGATTATCGGGATCTGAATGCAGTCACTATCAAGAACAAGCATCCATTGCCCCGTATTGAGGATCTCTTTGATCAGCTTCAGGGTGCTTTTGTATTCTCGAAGATTGATCTGCGTTCGGGTTATCATCAGCTGAAGATTCATCCTGAGGATATTCAGAAGACGGCATTCACCTGCAAGTATGGGTTATACGAGTATACGGTCATGTCCTTCGGCTTGACTAATGCTCCGGCTTTCTTCATGCATCTGATGAACAAGGTTTTCATGGATTATCTGGACACCTTCGTGGTGATATTTATTGATGATATCCTGATATATTCCAAGACAGAAGTGGAGCATGAGAAGCATCTGAGGCTTGTGTTGCAGAGGCTCAGAGAGCACAAGCTGTATGCCAAGCTCAGCAAGTGCGAGTTCTGGATTGACGAGGTTCCATTCCTCGGTCATGTTATCTCCAAGGGAGGTATTGCTGTGGACCCCGGAAAGGTGAAGGATGTGCTCGACTGGGTTGTACCGCAGACGGTGAAGGAAGTCCGCTCTTTTCTGGGCTTAGCAGGCTATTATCGGAGGTTCATCGAGAATTTCTCCAGGATTGCGAAGCCTTTGACTTCCTTGCTAGAAAAGAGTGTGGATTTCTCTTGGACTGATGGGCGTCAGAAGGCCTTCGAGGAGCTGAAGAAAAGGTTGACTACGGCGCCAGTCCTTACTCTGCCAGACCAGAGCAAGAGGTTCACAGTGTATTGTGATGCTTCGAGGGATGGTCTTGGTTGCGTTCTGATGCAGGAAGGCAGAGTGATAGCTTATGCTTCGCGGCAGTTGCGCCGGCACGAGCTAAATTATCCCACTCATGATCTGGAGTTAGCCGCAGTTGTGCATGCTCTGAAGATATGGAGGCATTACTTGTTTGGGCAGAGGTGCGATATTTACACCGATCACAAGAGCCTCAAGTATATTTTCACCCAGAGTGAGCTGAACATGCGACAGAGAAGATGGCTAGAGTTGGTCAAGGATTATGACCTGGAGATTCACTATCATCCGGGCAAGGCTAATGTTGTAGCAGATGCTCTGAGCAGGAAGAGCTATGTTAACATGGCCGTGGCTTTTCAGATGCCTCAGGAGTTATGCGAGGAGTTTGAGCAGTTGAACCTGGGCTTCTTGCATCATACCTCGGGTACATCGTTCGAGGCGGAACCCACTCTAGAGGCTGAGATCAGGCAGCATCAGAAGGAAGATCAGAAGCTGCAGGAGATTCGTGAGTTACTCAAGATTGGCAAGGCTCCTCATTTCAGAGAGGATGATCAGGGTACCTTGTGGTACAAGGGTCGTATATGTGTGCCGGATGTAGTAGATCTCAGGAAACTGATTCTGAGTGAGGCTCATGATACTGCATATTCTATCCATCCAGGCAGCACGAAGATGTATTACGACCTGAAGGAACGATTCTGGTGGTCTGGAATGAAGCGTTCCATTGCGGAGTACGTGGCTATCTGTGACACTTGTCAGCGTGTCAAGGCAGAGCATCAGAGGCCAGCAGGGTTATTGCAGCCGTTGAAGATTCCAGAGTGGAAATGGGAGGAAATCACTATGGACTTCATTGTTGGCTTGCCTCGTACTCAGAAAGGGTACAACTCCATATGGGTAGTAGTGGATCGGTTGACGAAAGTTGCTCACTTCATCCCGGTGAACACTACTTACTCCGGTGCTAGACTCGCAGAGTTGTACATCTCCAGGATTGTCTGTCTGCATGGTGTTCCTAAGAAGATTATATCTGATCGAGGATCTCAGTTCACTTCACGGTTCTGGGAGCAGTTGCACGATTCATTGGATACGAAGCTGCGCTTCAGTACTGCTTATCATCCTCAGACAGATGGGCAGACAGAAAGGACCAACCAAGTGTTGGAGGATATGCTTCGAGCCTGTGCTATTCAGTATGGTACCAGCTGGGATAAATGCCTGCCGTATGCAGAGTTTTCTTATAACAACAGTTATCAGGCCAGTCTGAAGAAATCCCCGTTTGAGGCTCTGTATGGTCGGAAATGCAGGACTCCGCTGTATTGGGATCAGATTGGCGAGAGGCAGGTGTTTGGTCCGGATATTGTTGAGGAGGCCGAACAGCTGGTACAGCAGGTGCGAGAAAATCTGAGAGTCGCTCAGACTCGTCAGAAGAGCTATGCGGATGTGCGTCGTCGAGATTTGACCTTTGCAGTGGGTGATCATGTATATCTGAAGGTCTCGCCGATGAGAGGAATCCGCAGGTTTAATGTACGAGGGAAGCTAGCTCCTCGATACATTGGTCCGTTCAAGGTGCTGGAACGGAAAGGTGAGGTGGCATATCGTCTGGAGTTGCCACTCAATCTCTCAGGAGTGCACGATGTGTTTCACGTGTCTCAGCTGAAGAAGTGCTTGAGAGTGCCAGAAGAGCAAGCACCGATAGAAGGGTTGGATGTGCAGGAGGATCTGACCTATATCGAGCATCCGGTGAAGATTTTGGAGACATCTGAGAGAGTCACTAGGAACAAGAAGATCAAGATGTGCCGTGTGCAGTGGAGTCATCATACGGAGGATGAGGCTACTTGGGAGCGAGAAGACGAGCTGAGGAAGACATACCCCGATCTCTTTGCTAGCTAGCCTATCCGAATCTCGGGACGAGATTCCTGTAAGGGGGGTAGGTTTGTAACACCCTAAGGTAATTTCCTCAAATTTTAATTAATTTATTTGGGCTTAAATAGATTTTCCAGGGTCTTCTCTAAATTATCTCGTATTTAAAGTAATTTTATAACGCAAGTAATTAAAATTTATCATAGGATTAAAATGTTTGTGCATTCATGCTGCAGCATTATTTTTCCTGTGTTGAGTTTATAGGATTTAAATTCAAATTTGTTTGAATTCAAATGATGTTTGGGTGAATAGATTGAGTTTGGAAAAGAGGAAAGGAAAGAAGAGAAAGAAAAGAAAGAGCAGCCCATCCCCTTGGCCCAGCCCAGCTCTCCATTTCCCTCTCCTTCACCCGCATGGGCCACGGTGGCCCAGCTTCTCTTTCCCCTCGGGCCCAGCTCTCCCCTCTTTCCTTCTCTTTCCCCGCGTGGGCCAAGCAGGCCCATCTTCTTTTCTCCCGGCCCGAGCCGCACGCTGGCTCCCCTTCCCACCTCCTCTCTCTCTCTGACCGTGGGGTCCTACCTGTCAGCGCTGGTTCTCCCCTTTCTTCCTCCCCTTCCTCTGTTTCCCCGGCGCCCAACGAACTCCGAGATCTCCGGTGAGCTGCGCCCCCCGGGCCCGCGCGTCAACGGGGCCGCCGCCACCCTACAAGAGCCGCCCAACCCCTCCTGAACCCTAACCCTAACCCGTAGCCACCGCCGACGTCCAAGCTCCGCGTCCGCCTTGCTCCGCCGCCCGGCGCCCCTGCTCGCCCGCGGGCACGCCGCTCCGCTGCAATCCAGCCCCGACCGGACCCTGCAGGAGCTCCGCCCCAGTACAAGGTCGGTCCCCGAGCACTTGCCCGCGTCGCCACGCCACTACGCCGCCGGAATTGGGCCCCGAGCAGCCGCAGCCGGTGAGCCGCCCCCGCGCAATTGCCGGCCACCGGGACACCTCAGGCCGCACTGACCCCCTCACCGCTTTCGCAGGACCTTCCCGAGCCCGACCAAGGGATCCAGGCGCCCGGAGCATCGCCACGTTGGCCCGTCCGCGAGCGCCGCACCAACCTTTGCCGCCGGCCGCCACGGTGAAGCCTCTGCACGCCGCCCCGGCCAATCTCCGCTTGGGTGAGCAACAGCTCGGCCCCCTCCTTCCTTTGCGTTAGCTGTCGTGCGCTTTAGTCGATCCCGAAGCCAGGATGCCGCTCGCCGGAGAGCCAAACCGCGCGGACCCGCCGCCGCCCATGGTCCGGCCACACAGTGCCCAAGCAAACCCTGCCGCAACCCTAGATCGGTTTCTCATGCCGTGCCACACCTCCTTGACCCGTTTCCCGCCTAGATTCCGGCCCGGAGTGCCGAGATTGGCCAGCTCCGGCGATCCACCGCCGCGGGAGCAAGCCCCGGTGACCTGTCTCGCCGCCGGCTCCTGTGTCTTCTGCCCCTTTTCATCCTGACCGCCCGATCCCTGATCCACGGACCAAAATAGAAACCGCATACCCTTTCGCCGTGAGCCCTTCGATCTGCATCCTGTGCCCGAGATTAGATCGCGATGGGAGTAGTTCAGGACCACCGGATCTGGATCCAACGGACGGAATCCACGCGTACCCCTTCACTTAGTGGATCTAATCCCAGCCGCACGATCAAGATCCGAGGGCCCGGAACAGGAGATACCGGTTCGGGCTGTTCTTTTTGCTAAAGAGTCCCCAGCTTTTCTTGGAATCAACCCGCGGTCCACCTGTAGTTCAAAAGAAATTACGGATAGGTCCTGTTTTATGCTTTTAGGCCCCTGGCTTCTCTGGAATTTGAACCCGCAGTCCATCTCTTGGATTTTCTCGTGCTAGCCCCTAGATCTAGGCTTTATTTACGTTTTAGTCCCCGAGTTTGTCCAGAAGCCCCTGGTTGCTCAGTTTTTTCTTACAAATAGGTCCCTGGATCCTGTTTTAAGCGTAGTTTTCGCGTTTTAGCTCCGTTTTAGGTGTTCTTTATATCCACGCGATCGTTGTAACGCGTAGAATAGCTTTAGACTAGTTTTGTGTGCTGTTTCTATGTAATGTTGTACTGTTTTCTTATATTTTGCTATTGTTTGTGCATGTGTGTATGTGTGGACTATGTTTGACGATCGTGAGTAGACGCGGAGCCTTTGGAGCAGTACCAGGAGCAGCCGTCTTCCGAGCAGTTCGAGCAGCAGCCGGGAGAGTACGAGGAAGGCAAGTATAACATGAACCTCCTATCACTTTTAAATACAATTTCATACTGCATTTTAATTCTGTATACCTATAAGGACTTCCTAGCCACTTTTATATCCTTATATATATCCTAGGGGTGCATTCTTGGTTAGTTGTGCTAGGTTGCTGCGCTATAACAAATCTTGGTCCTTTCTAATTAATTTGATTAATGGTCTTATGCAACTTAATCCTGAGAGTGACCCTCTGTGCTGTGTGCTTGAGTGGCTCACGTCTCCTTAAAAGATGTTTTTGTTAGAAACATGGTTTAGGGGGCCAGCACGGTGCTTAGTGCTTGGTTGGCCACTCTCCATAAGGACCGGTTCATAGAGCGACAACCTGGGACAACCGCGCAACCACAAGACTGGTATGGGACGGTCTTGACTTACTAATTAGGTCATTTTGGTTCGGGAGTAACTTACCTGCGTGGGCAAGAGGGGTGGTAAGCTTCAATGGTCCCTGCTCCTCCGGCTTGGTCTGTGCTGTGTGTCTTGTACCCCCGGAGGTGGGCCCCATCGTTGCTGATCCAGAATCCTTAGCGGTTACACCTTACCAATGTGATCCTTTGTAACGGTCTCGTAGTGTGCTTGCTAGCCATCTCACCTAAGGAAGTGTGATGAACAACTAGCGTAGCTCACGACTTGTGGGTAAAGTTGTGCAACCTCTCGAGAGTGTAAAACTGATATATCAGCTGTGCTCACAGTCATGAGCGGCCCAGATCCTCCGTCTGATTAGTGGGGTTATCAACCTTTGACGAGGGCGATTCCCCGGGTGGTTTTGGTTTGGGTGGTTCTCAGTAGTTCTTAATTAATATTGATTAATTCTTATGCAATTTGGGTTATGGTAATTCATCCACTTGTAGTAATTAGCTTTAATAAAATTTGCCAAGACTAAAAGCTAATGCAGTTGAGTCAGCTAACCTAAGAGCCTCATGCTCGTGTTATACTTGTTGAGTACGAGTTTGTACTCACACTTGCCTCTCCACTCTTCTGTTCTATTTTGGATATCTTCGACTGCTGCTCAGTGCCCGGCAACGTGGAGGACTACGTCAGCGGCTTCGATGACTTCTAGGCGTTTGTCTCCCAGTCGACGTCCCTGTGGCGCCCAGCTCTTCATGTATTCATTTTACGCTTCCGCATTCCTTGAACTGATTCTTGATTCAGTTGTAATAAAGACATTCATTTTATAATTTATACATTTTTATTCGTGACATGTGTTGTGATATCTTGATAGTCTGTTGTATATATGCGTGACTTGATCCTGGCGCATATATGATTGCTCGATTTATGTTCTTATAAATCGGGTGTGACATTTTCCCACCTGCTGGAGGAAGAGGATGCTCATGGATTGCTCGGATGAGAGGATTGGGAAGGGAAGAAGAACCAGAAGATATGGTTTCCCACCTTTCCATTTACCTCACCGGCCTAGACTGACTTTACCGCGAACAGGCAAAACAACTGAAGCACCAAATCCACAGGGCGGAAAAGGTAGAACAAGAGTTGGAAATACAATGGAGGAGAACAATAGAAGCTGAGGCACAAGCTGAGAGTTCCCTAGCCTCTCTCCAAGACATATGGCAAGGCAACGCTCAAGAAAGGGAATGTATCGAGGCACGCAGAAGAGAAGCTGGATTACTGGAAGGAGAACCCGAAGAAACCCATTGGGATAAGGGCACTCAGACTGAAGATGAGGTATTGGAGCAATGTCTTCCACCAAAGAAGCGCCCTAACCGGGTTGAGGAAGAATCCCCTTGGGAAGAGTAGAGTACCTAAGCTAAAGCTATCATCCTAGTAATAATGTATCCTTGAGAGATGTACCTGACCCTGTTGAAAAATAAAGACCGTCTATCCTTTTTGTACCCTACCATATGTGCAAGTCTTGTTCACTCTACCTTTGTTTTCATATGGTCGAGAATGGTTGGACCTAGGGCGTTTGCCGAGAAGAGCCTGGTTTCCCGCGCCTTTTGATCAACTCCCTGGAGCGCCTCAGTGTTATTGAGCGCCCAAGGTACTACAGCAGAGAGTACGAACACCTCGGCACTCTTCAATGTAGGTGGTTCTTTCCATCGCCAGAAGCACCCGCTACCCCGACATCGAGCCGTGGTGAGTGACTGCCACAGGATTTCAACATCGGGATGCCTATCCCTTGGCCATCAGAAAGGCTCTCTGCTACCTGTGCTGGATATTCGAGGAACACCTCGTTCCCACACCGATGAGGCTTCTTCCCCCAGCCATCAGGACGCAAGTCTGGCAGGCCCGCATGATGAATTTTGAACGGCGCCGCCATCAAGAAGACCTTTTGTACCATGTGGTCGCCTACCTCGTGACCTTGGACAAGCTTTTTGATGAGCAAGCCTGATTCGTAAGGGAGCAAACCCACCGGGCCGAGCAAGCAGAGCTTGCAGTGAGGATGCACCAAATCCGGGTGGCTCAAGCTGAAGCAAGAATCATGGCCGCTATAAGTAGCGAAGCCGTCGCTCATGAGAACCTCAGGCAGATCCATGATTGGCGTATGCAAGAATGGACCAGCAGTGGAACGCCTGTCCCGGCAATCGGGGAGACCCAAGTCCTAAATGGAACACCCATCATAGGATGGGGAGGACTTTTTGGGACCCCGCAAGCTCCACCCAAAGGTGCCGAAAGGTCAGCTGCAGCCGCAGACGAAGGAGCTGTCGAACAGCCCCGAGAAAATGGGATCCTCGAGGATGACGAGGAAGAGCTACTCATCCCACTAGAAGTGCACTCTGCCCCGGAAGATGGCTCACCCTACGAGTAGCCTGCCTCAGAGATGCCCCCAGGAATGAAGCCATCCCAGCCCCAAGCTTAGAGTTGTGCCCCTCCCATCTGTTGTGCCCTTTGTACCCGACCGTGTAGTGCGTGTTTTGGCTATACCCTCCCAAGTGTTGTACCCCCAGCTTAATAAATAAAACTGTTTGTGCTTGATGCTTGTTAGTCTGTGTGCTTGTCGGCAGGAGGTGGATTCTGCCTATTCAAAAATATGAAAATAAATAACTTAAACATCACTTAATTCCAAATCTAAGTCTCATAAAAGTTTTACCCAATCCACAGATGGCCCCCGGGCGTAACACCAGGACCTTTGGAAGTCAGGCACGTACCACTCCAAGTGCGGAGAGGCAGCAGGGTGTGCAAGGACAAGCCCCCTGCCATGAAGATTAGGAAGATTAGGAAGTAAGCTAGCACGAAGGAGAAAGCCAAGTAGGAGCATGTCAGGCCCCACCCCCACCGGCCATTGACCTGGTGCAAGTGTTGAACAACTAGAACCTCCTACTGGAAGCTTTGATCAATGTCATCACCAACCCAAGGCCCTGTGAGCAGAGTACAAATGACAAACTGACAGCTTTTCTGAGGACCAAGCCACCCATCTTTGCAGGATCCAACAACCCCTTGGATGCAGATGACTGGCTACATGTTATCAAGAGAAAACTCGAGCCATTTGAGCATGGAGACCGTGACAAGGTCTGTTTGGCTGCTCACCAGCTCATTGGAACTGTTTTGGCTTGGTGGGAGAACTACTGTGCAGCTGCTCAGGATTCCTCCACTATCACTTGGAAGGAATTTGTGGATGAGTTCCGTTGCTATCACATCCCAGCAGCCACCATGAAGTGCAAGGCAGATGAGTTTTGTGAGCTGCAACAAGGCAACAAGTCCATTGAGGAGTACACATATCAGTTCATAGAACTAACTCGCTATGCACCGGAGGAAGTAAACAAGGACAAAAAGAAGCATGATATGTTCAGAAAGGGTTTGGATGCAGAACTTAAGAAGCTGCTTTCCCCATGCATCTACCCAGACTTCAACACACTGATGAACATGGCTATCATCACCGAGAGAGCCATGGCAGAGGAAAAGAGAGACAATAAGCATAAGTTCCTGGAAACCAAGGCTCGCCAGCAGGACCGTTTCCAGAAGCCGAGGCACTTCAGCCCTCCAGTGCCTAGGTCCCAAGCCCCTATGCAGTACAGGACCCAGTCACAAGCTACTGGCTCTCAGGCCTCCAACACCCAGTTCAAGCAGTTCAAGAGCCAGAACACCATGAAGGCCCCACAGAGCAATGCAAGCCAAGTTACTGCCAGCAACAATGCCAGAGCATCCTTCAACTGCCGTGAGACAGGGCACTTCATTGCCAACTGTCCATGTGCCAAAAACAAGCCGGCAGCATCAGCCTTCTCCAACTTGGTGAATGGACCAAGGCCAGCTCTATCAGGAGCCAATCATGTACCCATCCGCAGCAACAACAACCAGCAGATGAGGCCGCCCCAGCAATCCTTCGGATGAGCCCGCATCAACCACATCAACATGCAAGAGGCTCAGGATGCTCAGGGCGTAGTGCTCGGTGTGTTTCTAGTCAGCTCAGTTTTGGCAACAATATTATTTGATTCTGGAGCATCACATTCATTTGTATCCTCAAGTTTTGTAGAAAACCACAATATACCTACAGTATTACTAAAAACACCCCTATTAACCCGAACGCCTAGAGGTGACATTAAGTGTCAACTGGGTTGTTCTTGGGTAGAGTTCCTAGCAGACATAGTAGTACTTAAGTCTAAAGGTATAGACGTGATCCTTGGAATGGATTGGCAAAGCCTGCACAATGGCCTTATAAGTTGTGCTGACAAGGTGGTACACCTAACCAACCCAGAAGGAGTACAAGGAACCTGCCATACTCGGGGAAGTGGATCGGACCCAATGGTTTTTAGTATGGAAGCTAAATCCTTGGAAGAAGTTCCAGTAGTAAATGAATATCTAGATGTTTTCCCTGAAGAACTCCCGGGAATGCCGCCAGATAGGGATATAGAGTTTGTCATTGACCTTGTCCCTGGAACCTCCCCTATCGCTAAGAGACCCTATAGGATGGCAGCCTCTGAATTGGCAGAAGTAAAGAAACAACTGGAAGAGTTACAACAAAGTGGTTTCATTAGACCAAGCTCATCACCATGGGGAGCTCCGGTCTTGTTCGTCAAGAAGAAGGATGGAAGCATGAGGATGTGCATGGATTACCGTGCACTAAATGAAGTCACCATCAAGAACAAGTACCCTCTTCCTAGAATTGATGACCTCTTTGATCAGCTGAAGGGAGCCAAGTACTTCTCCAAGATAGACTTAAGGTCATGATATCATCAGCTCAAGATTAAGGAAAGTGACATTCCGAAGACGGCCTTCATCACCCGCTATGGTCAATATGAGTTTACGATGATGTCCTTTGGATTCACCAATGCACCTGCATATTTCATGAACCTCATGAATAAGGTCTTTATGGAAGAGCTAGATAAGTTTGTCGTAGTTTTCATTGACGACATACTTATTTACTCTAAGAGTGTCGAATAACATGAGCAGCACCTACGAGTGGTTTTGGAAAAGTTGAGAGCGCACAAGCTCTACGCCAAGTTCATGTAACACCCTAAATTTTACAAAGTGCAAAATTTAATAAAAGGATGGGTTAGAGGAGTCATTTGATTTTTGATAAACAAATTTTCTTAAAAGTATAAAAATAAATATAGGTAAAACCATATGATTGTGCATTTCATGCTCTTTGCATTGATATTTTTGGTTGCAGATTATTTGAATTTAAATTTGAATTCAACTTCCATATTCAAATTCAAAAGCAATTGCTCTTTTTCTTTCTTTTTCCCTCCCCCCTCTTATCTCCTTTGGGCCCAGCCCAGCCGGCCCCTCTTCTCCTCTCCCTTTCTCCTTTTTCTCTCCTTGCAGCCCAGCCCGGCCTTTTCTCTCTTCTCCCTTCTCTCCGCTCGGTCCGGTCCACCCCGCGCGGCCCAAGGCCGCGTTTCTCCCTCGCGCCCCTCTCTTTCTGGGCCGCAGCTCGCCCGACGGCCCAGCCCCGCACGCACCCCCGCCTCCTCTCACTCTCTCTCTTCTCTCCCTACCGCGCTGACAGGCGGGGCCCGCCTATCAGGCCCTTCTCCTCCCCCGCGCCCGAGTCGGACTCGAGCTCGAGTCCGAGCTCGATCCGCTCCTCCGCGCCGCCTCCGCCTCGGGCCCGCACGCCCAGGCGCGCCCGCGGCCGCTCCTATTTAAGTGCCGCACCCCCACGCCTCGTTCCCCCACGCCGCAGCCGCCGCCTCGCGCCCTAACCCTAGCACCCGAGCCGCCTTTGCCGCTCGAGCTCCGGCCCATCGCCGCGCCGCCGTTCCGCAGCCGCCCGCCGTCGATCGACCGCCTCCGGAGCACCGCGTGGTGGTGAGGAAGCTTCCGTGCCCACGTGAGCTCGCCGGAGTCCCCGAGCCACCCCTCGTCGCCGGCCGCCGCCTCTCCCTCTCTACCCCCTAGATCGGTTCCCCGCGTCACCCTCTACCTCCCCGTCCAGATCCGGACCCGAACCAAGCCGGGAAACACGTTTTCGTGTTCTCTCCGGCGAGCCGCCACCGCCTCCGTCTCGCCGCCGGCGCCCCGCCGCCGCTCCCGCGCCGTTCCCCCCGCCAGCGCGATCCCCGCCGTCGGATCGAGATCCAGTGGCCCGCGTCAGATCTAATCCCGGGTCAACCATATTAGATACCGGTCAACCACGCCACTTTTGCAATTTAGCCCTTAAGTTTCCCCGGAATCAACCCGCCGTCCTTTCCAGTTCAAAAGTAATCGCGTTTAGGTCCTGATTCTTTTGTTTAGACCCCTGTACTTTTCCAAAATAGAACCCGCTATCCTAGACCTGTTAGTTTTGCGTTCTAACCCCTCTGTCTAGGGTTTAATTTCGTTTTAGCCCCTGGTTTCTTTGTTTTAAGTCCTTTTAGATCCAAATCTTCGCAGATAAGTCCCTGGAACCCCGTTTTAGCCATAACTTCTCCGTTTTAACTCCGATTTCGTCGATTCTTGCGCTCACGCGATCCTTACGACTTATACAATGTTTTTAAAATATTATTTTGTTCTATTTATATTGATTGGTGTACTGTTTCTTATTATTTGCACTTGTTTTCCTGTATGTGCTTGTGTGCGACGTTAGACGGTGCGCAGTTCGAGGATCCGCAGGGCCAAGACTTTGAAGAATTTCCTGAGCAGCAGCAGTTTGCTAACGAAGGCAAGTGGTCCTTGATCATGTTTCAGTCCTATTAATATCACAATTACACCTTTACTTTATATGCATGCATGTGTCTAGAATATGATGGAACCCAAGTTAAGGACATGCCTAGTTTCAATATATCTTCCTTGATTAAACATGGGTGTTTACATTTACGTTGTAGCTGCGCTTATTGCTTCTGCATAGATTTAGGTTGGATAACTTGGATATCAATGATGATATTCTACCTTGTTCTGGAATGCTGTTTGGCGATAATTAAGAATATTGAATCAATTGGAACATGGAGAACCACCCAGGAAAACAGTACAAACCACAGTACTACATGGCTCTGGTCTTGGCTAATTAATTAGAAACTCTAGCTTATGATGATCTTACCGAAAGGGCAAGAGGGGTTGCATCGACGGGGTATAGCTCGGTCCTCTTGAGGCACATGGCTATGTGAACCTTGGCTAAGGTACTTCCTCATTAGGGAGGGTTATGACCGCTTTGACTTGAAACCTTGGCGGATTGTCATAAGTTAGGGAAACTTTGTAAAGGCCTCGTAGTGAATCCCTGCCACTCACCTCGGAAGTGTTTAAGGGCCTTGCAAACCCGGGCATCAAGGGAAACACGAGCTGTGGGTAAAGTGTACAAGCTCTGCAGAGTAAAAACTGATATATCAGCCGTGCTCACGGTTAAGAGCGGCTTGGACCCTCACATGATAATTGAACTGGAAGATGACTTAAGCTGATGTTCTTTATTTGTTGTTGTTGTTTATTTACTTAGTCTTTTTTATAAGGGTCGGTATAAACTTAAACCTAGTTAAGGTTTGCTAAATAAAACTTGACCAACTAAAATGCTTATCGCAGTCAAACCATGTCAGCTTATCCTTGATTTTAGCCTTGCATGTAATATTATTCCCTCCACTTGCTGAGTTCCAACCATAAGTATAGTCACGCTTGCTTTATCAAAACAATGCTGCTCAGAACAAGATAACTTTCCGGAGTTTCCTGAAGATATTGGAGATTTCTAGGCGTATGTCTCCCAGTCAACTGCCTGTGAAGATGAAGTCCGCTGCTATTTAACGACGCTTATTTATTTGCTTAAGATTAAGACTGTCAGTCATGTACTAAAGTACTATTATACTCCTTTCCGTTAATGCATTGTTTCGGATACTCGCTTGTGACGTCTACTATATGTGCGGAACTTGATCCTGGCGCACATACGGGATGCATTCGGTTATTTTTCTTAAACCGGGTGTGACAGTTCAGCAAGTGTGAATTTTAGCTTGAGAAAGTAGCATTCCTTGGTCATATCTTGACCGCAGAAGGAGTAGCAGTGGACCCCAAAAAAGTCGAAGCAGTCTCCAATTGGCAGCAACCAACCAATGTCAGTGAAATCAGGAGCTTTCTCGGTTTAGCCGGATATTACCAAAGATTTATTGAAGGATTCTCCAAGATAGCCCGACCCATGACAAAACTACTCAAGAAAGAGAAGAAGTTTACCTGGACCGAGTCATGTGAGAGAAGCTTCCAGGAGTTGAAGAGAAGACTGACAGCCGCCCCGGTATTAACCTTGCCGGATATTCAACGAGACTTTGTCATTTATTGTGATGCCTCCCGTCAAGGATTAGGATGTGTCCTTATGCAAGATAGGAAAGTAGTGGCATATGCTTCTCGACAGCTCAAGCCTCATGAGCAGAATTACCCAACCCATGATTTGGAGTTTGCAATCGTAGTGCATGCCCTCAAGATTTGGAGACACTATCTCATTAGGAATAAGTGTGAGATCTACACAGACCATAAGAGCTTGAAGTACATCTTCACCTAGCCAGATTTGAACTTAAGGCAAAGAAGGTGGTTAGAACTAGTTAAGGATTATAATGTGGAAATTCATTACCACCCTGGTAAAGCAAACGTGGTAGCAGATGCCTTAAGCCGGAAATCTTATGGACCTAAGGATGCCCACCTACGAGAAGAAATAGCACGATTAAATGTGCACATCGCCCCCATGGTTCCAGTCACAAGTTGAGTGTTCAACCCACTCTGGAGGATAAGATCAGAAAGGCCCAAGGTTCAGACAAGGACTTGATGAAAATCCGCATGCATACTCGAGAAAACAAGGCACCGGATTTTAGAGTGGATGACAAAGGAACCTTATGGTACAAAGATAGAATTTGCGTACCCAAGGAAGGAGACTTCCGGCAGACTATTATGGATGAGGCCCACAACTCGGCATATTCCATCCACCCAGGATCCACCAAGATGTATGTGGATATAAGACAAAAGTATTGGTGGAGTGGAATGAAAGCGGACATTGCACGGTTCATCGCCCATTGTGATACTTGCCAAAGAATCAAGGCCGAACATCAGAAGCCAGCAGGATTACTGCAACCTTTACCAATCCCGGTTTGAAAATGGGATGAGGTAGGAATGGATTTTGTAGTGGGTTTACCCAAGACACCGAAAGGACATGACTCCATATGGGTGATAGTGGACCGGCTCACAAAAGTCGCTCACCTCCTACCCGTACGGACCAATTATGTGGAGAAAAGCTAGCCCAGCTCTATGTGGACAACATAGTGAAGCTGCATAGTGTTCCCAGCAGAATTGTTTTGGATTGAGGAACCCAATTCACCTCTAGGTTTTGGAAAAGTTTGCATAAGGCCATGGGCACCAAGTTGGATTTCAGTTCGTCTTATCACTCGCAGACCGATGGTCAAACAGAAAGGGTGAACCAGATTATAGAAGATATGTTAAGAGCATGTGTCCTCACTTATGGCAAGGATTGGGAACAAAGTTTACCCTATGCTGAGTTTTTGTACAACAACGGATATCAAGCAAGCTTGGGCATGTCACCATTTGAAGCTCTCTATGGGAGAAAGTGCAGAACCCCCCTGATGTGGTCAGAAGTTGGAGTGCATGCCCTAGATGGACCCACACTCATAAAGGAAGCGGAAGAAAGAGTAGCCAAAATTAGAGAAAAACTGAAGGCCGCCCAATCTCGACAGAAGAGTTACTCAGACAAGAAGAGACTAGAAATAAGCTTCAATCCAGGAGACTTCATCTATCTCAAGGTTTCACCTATTTGAGGGACTTGAAGATTTCAGGTACATGGGAAACTAGCCCCTCGGTACATTGGACCATACTGAGTATAGAAGAAAATTGGACCCGTAGCATACCGTCTGGAGCTACCAGAAGAAACGGCTGACATACATCCAGTATTCCATGTATCCCAACTGAGAAGATGTCTGAGGGTACTCGAGAAACAGCATGTGCCGGAAGAAGAAATAGATTTACAGATAGATCTTCGGTACCAGGAAGTACCTGTCAAGATTTAGGACACTGTCACAAAAAGGACAAGAAACTCCGAAGTATGGATTTGCAGAGTTCAGTGGAGCAGACACGGAGTGGAAGAAGCTACATGGGAACGTGAAGATGCCTTGCAGAAAGAGTTTCCCCATCAATTTAGGAGCCAGCCGAATCTCGAGGACGAGATTCATTTTAAGTGGGGTAGGTTTGTAACGCCCGCATTTTTATCTTATTTAAATTGCATTACCAATCACTTTCTTAAAACTTTTTTTAACCTTTTTCCGCAGCTCGAGCTCCCGAAGCCCACCCCCGATTTTCTGCCATCCCGACATCGCGCAATCCTCTTTTACCGTGGAGCCGCCCGTCCCTTTTCCTTTTCCACCGGCCCCGCCCTCCCGTCGCATCACCATCGTGTGGCGGTCGGCTGCGTGCGCCTGCCCGGCCATGTGCGTCGGTGCCGCGCACGTGTTGTCGGTGTTTTACCGGCTGCCCACCGAGGGGTATACCCAAGGTGGTAAGTTTAGGTGAGGAGATGCTGAGATCAGGAACTCGAAGGTGCAAGGAACACAAGATTTAGACAGGTTCGGGCCGCGAGGTGCGTAATACCCTACGTCCTGTACGGTAGTTTGTATTTCCTTGGGTGTTGATGTTGTGTTTTGAATGGGTCCCTGGCCCCCTTATATATCCGGGAGGTCAGGGTTACATGAATCCTAGCCAATACTAGCCAAGGAATCGTACCCGGGTATAACTCGAGTAGTTCCCTTCTGTACTGACTAGCTTTATCTCCTACTCAAACGAGTAGAAACCAACATAAATAAGAGATAAGACAGGCTTTATCTTTTAATCCTATTTAAACTACGTTATATACACAGCCCCGTAGCCTCGGGTCTGACAAGCCCCCGAGCTCTTCGTAGCTGAGTACTGCAGGCTTCTCGAGTACTTTCGAAGTAATCTTCGGCTTCTTTTGAAGCTCCGTCTTGAAGTTCTTCTTCGAGTACTTTCTTGGCTACATCAAAGCTATGAGGTGCTCATGCCCCAAGTTACTTCTTTGATATGGTGTGCGATTGAAAAATCGCACTCCATATGGAGTAGCCCCCGAGCCTTAGGTTGAACCGGAGAATCAGGCTGAGGGTCACATTAGTCTTGAATCTTCCTTACTTACTTTTCAAATAAATTCAAAAAAATAAGTAGTCGATGCCACGTATCCCGCAGCCCCCGAGCCTTGAATCCAAATCTCTCAGGTTTGGAAATAAGGATCCAAAAGTCATGGCATGCAGTGAAAAAATATCCTCATGATAAATAATTGGTGTGATGGTACAAATGATGGAAGTTAGATCTAGAATTCGAAAAACCCCTTTTTCCGGGACAATTAACCCTAAAAAATGATTAATCGAATATTTTATGTAAACAATCCACCAAATGACTCCTCATTTTTCAACCCGAAAGACATAGTTTTGTAATCATACGTCCCGAACGGGGTGATGAACATGGTTTTGATCTGATCTTCCTCCTTGAGTGCAATTTGGTGATATCCTGAATAACAATCAAGAAAACAGAGGAGTACACAACCCGCCGTCAAGTCGATGACCTTATCAATGTGCGGTAGCCCGAAGCGATCCTTTGGGCAATGCTTGTTGAGATTGGTGTAATCAATGCACATTCTCTATTCATTATTCTTTTTCCTTACAAGGACGGGATTAGCTACCCACTCTGGATGAATCATTTCTTTAATGAAGCCAGCCGCGAGGAGTTTAGCTATTTTTCGTTTAATTGCTTCACGCTTGTCGTGAGCAAATCTTTGAAGGCGTTTCTTTTTGGGCACAGCCTGTGTGTGTACATTCAGACTATGCTCGATCAGTTCCTTGGGCACCCCTAGCATATCCGCTGGTTTCCACGCGAATATGTCTCGGTTAGCCCGGAGGAAACTGACGAGCGCGAGTTCTTATTTCTCATCTAAGCCCGCGCCGATGACGGCGGTCTTGGATGAGTCACCCTCCTGGAGCTGGATCAACTTGAGGGCCACATCACCAGTCGACTGGATGCTCGACTTGCTGGTCCTCCTCGAAGGGATCTCCAGCCCGGCTTGGGAGAGCTACTGCGCGGCTGTGAGTACTTCCCCTGAAGCATCTGGCACACGCGTAGTTGAAGCATACTGGATCGCCTCTTAGTTGCAATCATATGACTTCTTCAAGTCGCCTTGGAGATTGAGTACTCCACTTTGTCCTGGCATCTTGAGAAGCAGATAAACATAATGCAACACTGCTATGAATTTGGTGAGTGCTGGTCGGCCCAATATGGCATGATAAGAAGATTCGAAGTTAGCAACTTCGAATTTAATGAACTCGGTGCGGAAGTTCTCCCTCGTGCTGAAGGTGACTGGAAGAACCACCATGCCAAGTGGGTGCGCCGCATTACCTGGGACAATATCATAGAAAGGAGACTTGCTTGGAACCAGCATGTCCTTGAAGTCCAGACCCATCTTTCTCAAAGTGCTGGTGAAGATGAGGTTGAGACCACTCCCGCTGTCGATGAGCACCTTGGTGAGCCTGACTTCTGCCACCACCGGATCCAGGACCAGGGGGAACTTACCGGGCTTCGAAAAGCTTGTCCACTGATCATCGTGGGAGAATGAGATGGGCACCTCTGACCAGCAGAGTGGTCGCGGTGCCGCCGGCTCGAGGGACATGATCTCCCGAAGAAGCAGTTTTTGTTCCCGCCCAGAACCAAAGTCTCCATCTCCCCCGAAGATGACGTTGACGGTCTTTGAAGCATCCTGGAACTTCGCGTTGTGAACTTGGTCCCCTTGGTCATCGTCTTCGGGTTCTTTGTCCACTGGCTTCTTGTTCTTCTTGCACTACCAGAATTGCTGAATGTCCTCCGAAGGTGGTAGCAATCAATTGCCGCATGATTGGCACCTGGATGCCATGGGCATTTCTTCTGCAGGAGCTTCTTGAACTCTTCCTGCGTCATTGACTTCTTGCCTCGTGAGGGACAATCCACAGCCGCGATGAGATCATCTGGCTTGCGCTTTCAGGATGGACCCGAATAATCCTGCTGGCTCTTGTCGTTGCGGTTGTCATTTGGACGCCTCAGGTTGCTATCATTGCGCCTCGGGAACCACTCTCGCATCTTCTCTTCCTGTTCAGACCAGTCGTGCATCATGTCATGAAGCCCCACAATGGTTTTCGGTCTGTTCCGCCCGAAGTCTCTGTAGATGCCTGGGTCAGTGATGCCATTGTAGAAGCAGTCGATGATGTCCTCCTCCGAGATGTTCGCGATGGTAGCACGGACATCGAAGAAATGGCGCGTATAGGATCGTAGGAGCTTGTTACGTTCCTGTTTACATTGAGCAAGATCATGATGAGTACCTGCACGAGTGATCGCCCCCTGGGAGTTGTCGATGAAGACCTTCTTGAGCCACTCCTAGGAGTCGATCGAGTTGTTGCTGAGGCTCTCCAACCACGTGAGCGGCGCGGGGTCCAAAGCCATCAAGATGTAGACGACCTTGGTGATGTTGGAGCCCCCTGCGACTTCAATAGCGGTGGAGTAGCAATGTAGCCATTGCTGAGGAGCTTGCTTGCCATCGTACTTGGTGATGCCGATCGGCTTAAAGCCCTCAGGGTACTTGTAACTGTTAAACCATGCAGAAAAAGCTGGAAAACGATCGCTGCGGTCAATGCCCTCTGTCTCGACTACTTCGCGCTCTTTGCACCTGGAATCGATTACGGACCGCGCATCGCGTCCTTCATTGATTCGTTGGTGCAGGTCTTCTAGAAGAGGCTGATGATTAGCCTGTCGTGGGTTACCCCCTGGAGGTGGCTGCTGCCTCCCGCCAGGGGCCTGACTCCCACGAGTGTTGTCGTTGTTGCTGCGCTGAGGTCAAGGATGGCCGCCTGCCGTTCGACTGTGAGACTGGCTTCGGCCTTTGCCCACACGCTCCTCCCTAAGGGTAGACGCCGGGTTTTGTTGATCCAGCTGAATCCAAGCCTTCTGCGCGTAACAAAGTGCTTGATGCACGTTCGGATTGTTACTGCGCTCGAGTATGGCTGTAACCCTGGCGATGTTGGCCACCGGAGTCCTGAAGCCTCGCTTGCTTATGGCAGCAAATTCTGCTTCAAGCTCGCGATGCATGGATCGCATGCGCTCATTGACCCTCCTTTGGCGGGCTACACGAGCTCTGTTCCTGGTCCTCTGTGCCTCACGATCGGCGTCGTTTTTGTTGCTGGCGTTGGCTATGGCCTCATATTCAGATACCGCATCAAATTCGACGATGGGCAAGTTGCCATCTGTGGCAGAACCAACCTGAATTATACCGGCTCAAGTACGCTAGTCCTCAAAGAAGGACTAACTCGCACTTCAAACGGTATAAAACTATTGGTCTGTCGGGTAACGTCCCGATGAACCACCGAACGCAGGATCTAACAAGGTACCTCACACGAAGGTGAGTCTAGAGATACAATGCCAAAATAATTTACACCACAGGCAGTTATATTACAAAAATATACAAAATAACATTTGTTCTTGCTGAGGAGAGTTTATTACAATACCCGTTCAAGCTTTTGGTTAAAGTAGCGGAGTTTGAAAAGCGTAGTTAATATACACGACGTCATTACAGATATTATGCTAGCCCTGGCATAATATCACTCGACGGAGTCTGTGTTGGCCGGGGACGGATCCCATTCCACGGACCAACCATCAGGCAAAGGGTAAGGCCACGGTGTAATGAATGCTGGCTCATCAGAAGTGTTACCTGAAGTAAATCAACAAAGCAAGGCTGAGTATACTAATACTCAGCAAGACTTACCCGGATTTGGGTATATCTTAGCCCATAACTAGACTCATGCTGGCTTTTAGCTTTGGGTAGGGTTTTCAGCTGAAAAGTAACGAAGAGTAGATCCTTAAGTTCAATTTTTAGCTTTCAGATTCTAGTTGATTAACCATTCTAGGTAAGCACCTATAACTATTCAAACATGGTAGAAACTTTATTCAAACATCATCTTTGGTAATCACATAATTGCTCTTGTTACTCTATGTGATAAAGGGGATAAGCAGTCTCATACATCGTGAGAGGCGGACGATTCTGAATCGAGATTCAACCCTTGCAAGGTAAACCTAACTCACACGCTTGGAATACCACAGGGTTTTCCGAAGCAACCGTTTGCCTTTCATTCCGACTCGTGGATCAGTGCCACCACAAGCGACTGCAGGTCATACGCACATCCAAAGTGCAGGAAGTACGTCTGTAGCGCGACTACAAACCCCGTACTCCTGGTTGCCCAGCAACACGTATGCCTACACGTCGAACAAAGTAACCAAAAGAAGCAAATACATGTGGTGGGGGGTATGTCCACTCCTCGGGCCGATCGGTTACTAGGCTTACCGCTTACCATATTTCACGGCATGTGGCTAGTACTTTCAAACGCTTAACAACCGCTACCACACACTGCGACCTTATCAAATTCATCAAATCAGACGGGGTATCATCTTGACTATGATACCTCATAAAACTCCCGTCCGGTATCCTTATAGTGATAACAGGAATGTAAACATTACAATTCCTAAATCGCGCGAGTGACAGGAAATCACTCGACTTCTACCGGTCCTATAAGCAGAGCAGCTAGTCGTACTCCAATTCTAGTGTTCATTACATTGGTTTCTGGAATAATGCAACTAAGTTTTCAAACAACTCCTAAGAACGTAATGCATAAAATAATACATAAATAATAGCATAGGTTGCAGTGTAATCAAGTAGGGTTTATGTCCGGGGCTTGCCTTCGCTGGTGGGGTTGAGGTTAGTCAAACTAGTTTCTTCCGAACCTTGGTTCGGGGCTTCAGAGAAATCCGCGACGAGAGTCCCGGGGTCTTCAGAATGACCTCCTTCTTATTCCGGGATCAGCTGATAATCCCCGTCAGCGAGCGTGGTCGAGTCTATATGAGATGCAGAGTTATAACTCATGGAATACATGTATTTTATATTTAATTCACAATAAAGTTGCAATTCAACTGAAAGAAAATTACATTACGACGATAATTTAACTACCCCGTACTGGGCAGTCATTTATCGAGTACTAATTAAACTAACTAGTCTCGTTAGGCAGCCGGGGTGGGTTACCTTAAATATCCAATTTAGCTACATTAAGTAGTGTATCTAATTACCTTGAGCAACACTACACACACTTAGTAATTCCCATTTATTAGCTAAATATTGTAATTAGCTTTAGGTTATTATTTAATTATGGTTAACCTTGAATTATTTAACCAAATCTTAAATTAAGATAAATAATTAATATTTATGAAAATTATCATGGTTAGGTTTTATTGTAATTTTACTCTAAAGGTTCTAAGTCACAAAACTAATTAAGATTAACATTGAAATATTAAGATATAATTGGAGTTTTATATTAAGACTAGGGTTTTTATACAACATTTAGGGTTCACAATTTAAGAACATCATAAACTACTTAAGTCTAGTATTTTAGAAAAGTTCCATAAATTTTCATGCATTCCAATTATTATTTATGACTCATCTTGCAATCTAAGTTTAAAACTTATAACTTAAGTTATATTAGGTTTCTGTTTCTCAAATTTTTATGTTATATTACACTCATAAAGACTAGACTATAGTAAAAATTCCATCCCCAATTATGCATAGATACTTCTGAAATTAAATTGCCAAGTTTTTGTTAACTTATAACAAAAGTAATCAAATACTCTAGCTAGAGAGCTAATCTAGGTCTCAAAAATTTATACAAAGCTACTTACATTACCTACAACACATGCTCCAAAAACTAACAGCAACAAAACTATGGATCACAAGATTTAATTAATGCATGTTTTAACTAGCATTTAAAATACAGAACAAACCATGTACTTTCATGATATGGTGATAAAATAAAAGTTGCAGAGCTTATCATAAGGTTTCTAACCCAACCAATTTCACATTTTTCTGATTTTTCTACTGTTTTCTATGCATTTTCAAAGTTCACAGCAATAACTCAAACAAGGTTTACACATTAGTCCCTGGAACTTAGCACAAAACCCCCTGGATTTTCGTTTCTTCTAACCCGCAGTCCCTCCTCCAATCCCCCCCCCTCGGTCAAGGTAACAACCCGACGTTGACCGGCTGATTTCGGCGACGGCGAGCTCTGGGGATGGGAGCAGAGGGGCGGGAGAGCATCCAGGGCTCGATGCGCACCTGTGCGAGCCGGGAATTGGAGAGAGGCGGCTTGGAGCGGCGGCGCGACGAGAGCCTGCGGCCGGCGGCGGAGTGGTCCGGTGGGGCAGCGTTCTGGTGCTTTTAGACGACGGTGGAGAGGTCGGGGAGCTGCCTGGGGATGTGCTGGAGCTCAGGTCGGGGTCAGTTGGGGCTAGTGGAGGCCGGAAGGTGGAGCCCCACGGTGGACTGGTCACGGCGGCGGCAAGGAAGCTCGGGGAGCTCGTCGGGGAGTCAATGTAGGGCCTCAAGAACCCAATTTGCGGGTCAGGGAGCGTCGTAGGGGTGGCGTGGTGCAAGCTAGAGTACAGTGGTGGCGTGAAGTGGCTTGAGATGGGCTGCCCACGGCGGTGCCGAGCGCGGCCGGAGCTGGGAGAGAAGAACAGCGCGGAATGTGGGTGTAGGTTCAGGAAACGCCACGGCAAAATGGGGAATTGGAATCTAGAGGTTCTGGTAGTGCTTGTGCGCGTGAAAGGGAAAGGCTTCACGGCCTGGGCAGGCGTCCTCCACGGCGGCGATGTGGTGGCGGCCGATGGGCGGTCGGGTTCCCGTGGCGGGTGCACGGGGCGACACCGAGGAAGGGCTAGTGCGGTGGGAGGGTCCTCAGGCGACGCGTGGGCACGCACAGGAGCAGGAGGTGGTGCTCGGGAAGCCGTGCCGGCGGTGGGCGGCGGCGACAGACGCAGAGCAGAGGAGGAAGCGGCGTGGTCAGAGGTAGACGAAGCAGAGAGATGTCAGGAGGACTTGTTCGAAATTTTCAAAGAGTTCAGGGACCCCACTGTAATCTAAAATTTTCCTACTGCTACAAAGGTCAAATGGAAAAGTGCTCAACATGAAAGTTGTAGAGTTTTTCAAACTCTACATCTTTTCTTTAAGGCTTGGGTTTGAATTCTTAAAGGGTACAGTTTTATTTTGAGAATTTGGACACAATTCAAATTTTAACCTTTATGTGTTAATTAAAACAAAATACCCTAATGTTTGGGGTCCTTTTTGTAATTCTTTCTGCAGTAATCATGACTAGCTCTTTTTACACTTTAGTCCTTAGGTAAAACTAAGTTTTACTTTTATCTTTTTACCAATTCACATGTAAGTCCTTATATGTTTATATTAATTACATAAAGGTCCTTAATTTCATAGGGAGTCTATTCCCCTTAGTGTTTATTTAACTTTTGATCTTTTATTAGTTATAGCCATCTGAAAGTTGACACTTATGCACATTTTCACACACTTGCATATAGGAATTTATAAAATTCATAATTTACAAATATACCCTTACTGCTTTGTATAGGTTGTATACACTATATCCTGCTTACATATATTATACCCAAACTTAACATTTAATTATCTACTACCTGGATATCACAGCCTTCCCCCCTTAAAAGAATCTCGTCCCGAGATTCCGAAGCTGAGCAGAAATGGATAATTTAGATTTGGGGATTGGCTTGCAGGAAGTCTGGAAAATTCCGTTGAAGATAAGACTCAGTCTCCCAAGTCGCTTCTTCTTCGGTGTGATGATCCCATAAGATTTTGTACATCTTAACTGCCCTTCTTCTGGTGAATCTTTCCTTAGTATCCAGGATTCGAAGAGGTTGCTCGATGTACGAGAGATCGGGTTCAATCTCAATGACACTTGTCTCAACAATTTCCGTGGGTACTTTGACACACTTCTTAAGTTGAGAGATGTGAAAGACATCGTGAATAGTCGCCCATTGAGATGGAAGATGAAGTTTGTAAGCCACTGGGCCACAATCATCAAGAATTTCAAAGGGCCCGACATACCGAGGTGCTAGCTTTCCTTTTATGCCAAAGCGTTGGACGCCTTTGGTAGGTGATACTCGGAGATAGACAAAATCTCCTATCTGGAATTGCAGAGGTTTCCTCCTCTTATCTGCATAACTCTTTTGTCTGGACTGAGCGGTTTTAAGATTAGATTGAATAACCTTAACCTTATCTTCGGCTTCAATGACTAGATCTGGTCCGAAGATTTTGCGTTCACCAGTCTCAGACCAACTCAAAGGAGTTCTACATCTGCGACCATATAACGCTTCGAAAGGAGCCATTTGAAGACTAGCTTGGTAACTGTTGTTGTAAGCAAATTCAGCCAGAGCAAGGCACTTGTCCCAACTTGTACCATAGTGAATAATACAAGCTCAGAGCATGTCTTCAAGAATTTGGTTAACTCGCTCAGTCTGCCCATCAGTCTGGGGGTGATATGCAGAGCTTCGAATCAATTTGGTTCCTAGAGCTGATTGTAGCTGCTCCCAGAACCGTGCAATAAATTGGGGTCCACGATCAGATATGATAGTTTTCGGAACCCCATGTAATCGAACGATTTGTTCCAGATAGACTTCGGTATACTTCTTAGCAGAATAAGTGGTATGCACCGGAAGAAAATGAGCTGTTTTTGTGAGTCTATCGATAATTACCCATATGGAGTCATGTTTTTGAGATGTGTTGGGAAGACCAACAATGAAATCCATACTAATGTCTTCCCATTTCCATGACGGAATGGGTAATGGCTGAAGTGTACCAGAAGCCTTGAGATGACTGGCTTTGACTCTCTGGCATGTATCGCACTCAGACACGTATTTGGCAATTTCTCTCTTCATTCTGGTCCACCAAAAATGTTGCCGAAGATCATGATACATCTTGGTGCTACCAGGATGAATAGAGAATTTGGACAAATGTGCTTCATCGAGGATTTGCTTACGAAGTTGATGATCCTTTGGCACAACAAGTCGATCGTTGAACCATAGGACTCCTTGACGATCAGTGTGAAAACACTGATACTTAGCTTCTCCCAGGGATAGCTTGGATTTAATAATTTTGACACTCTCATCATGTAGTTGCGACGTGACGATCTTATCCCGCAAAGTAGACTCGACGGAGATCAAGTTTAAACTACCTTGGGGAATAATTTCAAGATTGAGTTTCCGCATTTGATGGCAAAGAGTGTCATTAAAAGTGGATATGGTCAAACAGTGACAATGTGACTTGCGGCTAAGTGCATCCGCAACCACATTAGCTTTGCCCGGATGATAATGTACTTCAAGGTCATAATCTTTGATTAACTCCAACCAACACCTTTGCCTCATATTTAAATCAGCCTGAGTGAAAATATACTTGAGGCTCTTATGGTCAGTGTAAATGTTACACTTAGCACCCATAAGATGATGTCGCCAGATCTTGAGAGCATGAATAACTGCTGCCAATTCAAGATCATGTGTTGGATAATTTTGCTCATGAGTTCGAAGTGCTCGGGATGCATAAGCAATAACCCGGTTGTTTTGCATAAGAACACAACCAAGGCCAATTCCAGAAGCGTCGCAGTAGACATCAAAAGGCTGGTTACTATCTGGCTGAGCTAGTACTGGAGCAGTCGTCAGAAGTTTTCTTAAAGTGTGAAATGCTTCCTCACACTTCTCGTCCCAACGGAACTTAACTTCTTTCTTGAGTAGCTCAGTCATGGGTTTAGCTATCTTGGAGAAGTCTGGAATGAATCGGCGATAATAACCTGCCAATCCAAGGAAACTTCGTATTTGATGGACTGAGGTGGGAGGATTCCAGTCCATAACTTCTTGAACTTTGGTTGGATCAACCGATATGCCTTGACTAGAAATAGTATGTCCCAAAAATTTCACACTATCTAGCCAGAATTCACATTTGGAAAATTTTGCATAAAGGCGATGATCCCGTAATCGTTGAAGAACGACACGTAAATGGTTAGCATGGTCTTCTTTGGTTCTAGAGTAGATCAGAATATCATCGATGAAGACCACAACAAATTTATCAAGCTCCGGCATAAATACAGAATTCATGAGATACATGAAATATGCCGGCGCATTTGTAAGTCCAAATGACATGACCAGATATTCATAAAGTCCATATCTGGTTGAAAAGGCCGTTTTTGGAATGTCACTAGGCCGGATCTTGATCTGATGATAACCGGAGCGTAAATCAATTTTTGAAAAGACCTTTGCTCCAGCTAGTTGATCAAACAAAATATCAATGCGGGGAAGAGGATACTTATTTTTGATGGTAACCGCATTGAGTGGACGGTAGTCGACACATAATCTCAGGCTATCGTCTTTCTTCTTGACAAAGAGAGCAGAACAACCCCAAGGTGAAGCACTGGGGCGGATATAACCTTTATCAAGAAGATCTTGCAACTGAATTTTCAGTTCTGCCAATTCGTTTGGAGGCATACGATACGCCCTTTTTGAAATTGGAGCAGTGCCAGGTTGAAGTTCAATAATGAACTCGATGTCTCTATCTGGTGGCATTCCAGGCAAATCGTCTGGAAAGACATCGGGGTATTCACCTACTACCGGAATATCCTTGACTTTGATATCTGTGATAGCATAAGTGCAGGGGTGCAGATACTCTGGCTGAGGCAGATAAAGGGTAGTAACCCCATAGTATGGTGATTCAACTTCAACAACTCGGGAAGAAATATCTAACCGGACTCGATGTTTAGTCATCCAGTCTGTCCCAAGTATAATATCGATACCCTCCAAACCTATTAAAACCAAATCAGTTTTGATTTCTATACTACCTAATTGAATTGGCACATATCTACTCACTTGGGTGGAGATAACATTTCCTCCAGGGGTAGAGATCATATATGACCCCTGGATAGGACAAGATTCAAGTCCTAGTCGGGTTCCACAGTTGTTACTAATAAAACTATGTGTTGCCCCAGAGTCAAATAAAGTAACAACTGGTTGGTGGTGAATAGAAAATGTACCCGACATTACAGGCGCTCCATCTGGAAGTTCTGCAAGAGTGGTGAAGTTAATTCGTCCTTGTCGGACCTGCATCACCGGCTTCTTGCCCTTATTCTGATTTCCCTGGGTGGAGCTCTGCCCTTGATTAGGTTTCTTTGGCCGCGGGCAATCTCGGATGAAATGGTCCGCACTTCCGCAATTGTAGCAGCGATAGTTGCTGCCTTTCTGTGGCACTTGCTGAATATTTGGCTGTGGGCCAGATTGTTGTGCTTGTTGCGGGGGCATAGGAGGTCTGAACCTTCCTTGCTGCTGAGGCGGCTTAAAAACCAATCTTCCCGTAGGGGCATTGCGTTGTGGTGCTCTGGGTGGCGTATTGGGAACCACCCGATACCTCGGTGGTTGAACACTCGAGGTTCCAGCAGGGTTCTTCCGCTTCTTCTCGGCAGAATGTGCCACAATACAGTCTTCTTGAGTTAAGGCCATATTAACCAACTCACTGAAAGTATTTGCCTTAACAAGGTTCAGGCGTTCCTTGAGTTTGGTGTTCAGGCCCCGACGGAAGCGGTCTTGTTTCTTGGTATCATTATCTGCATGATACCCTGCATACTGGCACAGATGATTGAAATTCTGTGCATATTGCAAAACTGTGTTGGCACCTTGAGTAAGAGCCAGAAACTCGTTAAGCTTTCGCTCCAATAACCCTGCGGGTATGTAATGTGCTCGAAAGGCAACCCGGAATTCATCCCATGTGATGACATGCCCTGCAGGTTGCATGGCGTAAAAATTGTCCCACCAGATTCTAGCAGCACCACGAAGTTGTTGAGCAGCAAAGGAAGCCTTGCTAGAATCCGCACATGGTATGGTCAGGAGAGCGAATTTCGACTCAATGATGTGGAGCCAGGCATCGGCATCCAATGGTTCCTCGGCCTTACTGAAGAAAGGCGGTTGGGTACTGAGGAAATCTTGGTAACTAGCCACAGGAGGATTACGATCATCCCGGCCTCCTCAGAATTGTTGCTGCTGATTCAGTTGGGCTTGGACCAATAGATTAAGCAATTCCGTTTGCCGAGCCATGACTTCGGCAAGGTTGGGAGGAGGTGGTGGTGGTTGCTGAGAACCACTGGCTTGATCAGCCCTGAAACCCTCCGGGGTTCCTCGTGTAGCTCCAACCATCTGAAATAAAGGAGATGTCCATTATTAACCATATATCCTTACTCCCAATTTCAGAAGACATAATCAATGCATATATTCCGCAAATCATCTCATCTCAAAATTTAAAGATAATGAACAAGATGATGAAACCGGAAATTATATTACATTGCTAACTCAGATAGTTCTCATATCGCATGTCGAAAGTTTACTACATAGGCCATCTATGTTACATCAAATGGCGTGAAGTTTGACTACTTAAACTATTACATTCCCTTAGATTACATCTCGAAAGTTGACGATTTTACTAAAAATCGTCGAAATTTCCTACAGAAGACTGACTGCCAGAAAGAGAATGATGGGGACTAAGAACAGGATCCCCATGCTCAGAATCAATCTCAGAGATACCCTCAATCTCCTCGAGGTCTTCTTCTTCTTCTTCAGGTACTATGGGTATAGCGGGAAGTATCGGTTGCTGCAGCAATTCCTCAATGTGAGCTTGGGCATCATCAGCCACAAGTATCAGATCATGAATTTGTGCCTGTAGGAACTCAATAACAGTGTCACGCTGAGTGATAATATGATCACTCTCATTGATCTGATCTTCACGATGGAGGATTGTCTCATCTCTTGCTGCAATAATTTCATCCTTCTGAGTCACCAAAGCTTGTAATTCTTCTATTTGGGTTACTTGATGGTCAACATTCCGATAGTGACTTTGAGCCACACCAGTTATCTGACTTACCCCATGACGCAGTAGCATCTGGTAATGGTATTGCACATCCATAAACCTGGTAATGATACGGACGGTTTCTTCAGCCAGATCTCCTAGCAGATGACCATGATGGTCTGTCCGAAAATCCCAGTCCGAATTACCCGGGTCTATGGTAGGAAATAACCCAATAGGATATGCAGCAACTTCAATCGGATGTTGATTGCAGAAGAGTTTAATACCTTCTAAAGCAGCAGTTTCAAAAGTATCCACTAGACGATATCCAACCACTTCTACTTCTATGGGAGGCCATAAGGAGCGGAAAGGGTGTTGAGGAATTATCATCTTAACCCTGCAGCGGGAAACTCCTTCTTCACGATACTCTACCCCATCATACAGAGGAGGCTCTGTATAATGAAAACATACTCAAGGATTCCCACAAAAGACGAGGAAACCCTTCCCAATGTAAACCATTGGTGTGAAAGTGCCCCTCCTGATCCCAAAAGGTACTAGTAGGAGCAGCCATCTGCGACAATAATGCAAATGGTAAGATATTTTTACCCTGTTGAAAAAGCTTACAAGGTAAAATGGATTAAGATAGCGAATTCTGATAACAGCAAAGGCTGGAAATCAGATGGATGCCTAAGATACCCATCTAAGGATTCTTACTTACCCAAATTAAGAAATACCGACACATTGCCTATTTCTTAGGAAATATCAATTTAAACATTTAATTTGTTTGCTTAAAGGATTTATGCATGCACGTACTAAACGATCTCACAACTAAAAATAACTGCCAAGTAATCTTGGTCTTACGTGGTTAGTTACGGTGGCACAATATAGATACGTCTCTCACTATTAACTAGTCGATAAATCCTATTCGTCCTAGTTTCGGAATCGTGGTTAGTGTACCTGCAGAAAACCACAATGCATATATATATATATCCAATGAACCTTTCATGCCAGCATGTCATGAAAGCGCCCCCATTCATTACTGTTCACTATAGAAACAGCATCTGTACCATTACCGCCGTACAGACAACGTTAGCATACGTTATTGACTAACGTATTCACGGGGGTACCGCAAAATGCGGGGGTATGAACAGCGATCACCATACCCTGCGCCGAACCATATACTCCCAATGTAGTCAACCAAGGTTGATACATTGGCAGCATCTCAAGTAGGCCACTGCTTGAGAAACAGCGTTCGGTTCGCATCACCGACAGGAAGGCCAAGCTCCCTCAGTTGGCTGAGGATTCTTACCTTCTTACCTCCCGATCGAAGATGTCGTTACAGAAAGTAAGGTTGGGTTGTGCATAAATTTAAGTTTCAACAGAAAAGTAATGCTGGAAGTCAGAATTATATATATATATATTACAGCCACCTGTAATTCCCCTAATAACATTACCCTAGGGCTTACGTACTATACATAATCCTTAACGAACCACCGTAGTTCACAAATACTGGATTAATCAATTTTTATACTAAAAATTACTTTTTAAGGCTAATTATATCTCCAGGGTACACTTGTTAGCTCTGATACCAGCTGTGGCAGAACCGGCTCAAGTACGCTAGTCCTCAAAGAAGGACTAACTCGCACTTCAAACGGTATAAAACTATTGGTCTGTCGGGTAACGTCCCGATGAACCACCGAACGCAGGATCTAACAAGGTACCTCACACGAAGGTGAGTCCAGAGATACAATGCCAAAATAATTTACACCACAGGCAGTTATATTACAAAAATATACAAAATAACATTTGTTCTTGCTGAAGAGAGTTTATTACAATACCCGTTCAAGCTTTTGGTTAAAGTAGCGGAGTTTGAAAAGCGTAGTTAATATACACAACGTCATTACAGATATTATGCTAGCCCTGGCATAATATCACTCGACGGAGTCTGTGTTGGCCGGGGACGGATCCCATTCCACGGACCAACCATCAGGCAAAGGGTAAGGCCACGGTGTAATGAATGCTGGCTCATCAGAAGTGTTACCTGAAGTAAATCAACAAAGCAAGGCTGAGTATACTAATACTCAGCAAGACTTACCCGATTTGGTATATCTTAGCCCATAACTAGACTCATGCTGGCTTTTAGCTTTGGGTAGGGTTTTCAGCTGAAAAGTAACGAAGAGTAGATCCTTAAGTTCAATTTTTAGCTTTCAGATTCTAGTTGATTAACCATTCTAGGTAAGCACCTATAACTATTCAAACATGGTAGAAACTTTATTCAAACATCATCTTTGGTAATCACATAATTGCTCTTGTTACTCTATGTGATAAAGGGGATAAGCAGTCTCATACATCGTGAGAGGCGGACGATTCTGAATCGAGATTCAACCCTTGCAAGGTAAACCTAACTCACACGCTTGGAATACCACAGGGTTTCCGAAGCAACCGTTTGCCTTTCATTCCGACTCGGTGGATCAGTGCCACCACAAGCGACTGCAGGTCATACGCACATCCAAGTGCAGGAAGTACGTCTGTAGCGCGACTACAACCCCGTACTCCTGGTTGCCCAGCAACACGTATGCCTACACGTCGAACAAAGTAACCAAAAGAAGCAAATACATGTGGTGGGGGGTATGTCCACTCCTCGGGCCGATCGGTTACTAGGCTTACCGCTTACCATATTTCACGGCATGTGGCTAGTACTTTTCAAACGCTTAACAACCGCTACCACACACTGCGACCTTATCAAATTCATCAAATCAGACGGGGTATCATCTTGACTATGAATACCTCATAAAACTCCCGTCCGGTTTCCTTATAGTGATAACAGGAATGTAAACATTACAATTCCTAAATCGCGCGAGTGACAGAAAATCACTCGACTTCTACCGGTCCTATAAGCAGAGCAGCTAGTCGTACTCCAATTCTAGTGTTCATTACATTGGTTTCTGGAATAATGCAACTAAGTTTCAAACAACTCCTAAGAACGTAATGCATAAAAAATACATAAAATAATAGCATAGGTTGCAGTGTAATCAAGTAGGGTTTATGTCCGGGCTTGCCTCGCTGGTGGGGGTTGAGGTTAGTCAAACTAGTTTCTTCCGAACCTTGGTTCGGGGCTTCAGAGAAATCCGCGACGAGAGTCCCGGGGTCTTCAGAATGACCTCCTTCTTATTCCGGATATGCTGATAATCCCCGTCAGCGAGCGTGGTCGAGTCTATATGAGATGCAGAGTTATAACTCATGGAATACATGTATTTATATTTAATTCACAATAAAGTTGCAATTCAACTGAAAGAAAATTACATTACGACGATAATTTAACTACCCCGTACTGGGCAGTCATTTATCGAGTACTAATTAAACTAACTAGTCTCGTTAGGCAGCCGGGGTGGGTTACCTTAAATATCCAATTTAGCTACATTAAGTAGTGTATCTAATTACCTTGACAACACTACACACACTTAGTAATTCCCATTTATTAGCTAAATATTGTAATTAGCTTTAGGTTATTATTTAATTATGGTTAAACCTTGAATTATTTAACCAAATCTTAAATTAAGATAAATAATTAATATTTATGAAAATTATCATGGTTAGGTTTTATTGTAATTTTACTCTAAAGGTTCTAAGTCACAAAACTAATAAGATTAACATTGAAATATTAAGATATAATTGGAGTTTTATATTAAGACTAGGGTTTTTATACAACATTTAGGGTTCACAATTTAAGAACATCATAAACTACTTAAGTCTAGTATTTTAGAAAAGTTCCATAAATTTTCATGCATTCCAATTATTATTTATGACTCATCTTGCAATCTAAGTTTAAAACTTATAACTTAAGTTATATTAGGTTTCTGTTTCTCAAATTTTTATGTTATATTACACTCATAAAGACTAGACTATAGTAAAAATTCCATCCCCAATTATGCATAGATACTTCTGAAATTAAATTGCCAAGTTTTTTGTTAACTTATAACAAAAGTAATCAAATACTCTAGCTAGAGAGCTAATCTAGGTCTCAAAAATTTATACAAAGCTACTTACATTACCTACAACACATGCTCCAAAAACTAACAGCAACAAAACTATGGATCACAAGATTTAATTAATGCATGTTTAACTAGCATTTAAAAATACAGAACAAACCATGTACTTTCATGATATGGTGATAAAATAAAAAGTTGCAGAGCTTATCATAAGGTTTCTAACCCAACCAATTTCACATTTTCTGATTTTCTACTGTTTTCTATGCATTTTCAAAAGTTCACAGCAATAACTCAAACAAGGTTTACACATTAGTCCCTGGAACTTAGCACAAAACCCCCCTGGATTTTCGTTTCTTCTAACCCGCAGTCCCTCCTCCAATCCCCCCCTCGGTCAAGGTAAACAACCCGACGTTGACCGGCTGATTTCGGCGACGGCGAGCTCTGGGGATGGGAGCAGAGGGGCGGGAGAGCATCCAGGGCTCGATGCGCACCTGTGCGAGCCGGGAATTGGAGAGAGCGGCTCGGAGCGGCGGGCCGACGAAGCCTGCGGCCGGCGGCGGAGTGGTCCGGTGGGGCAGCGTTCTGGTGCTTTTAGACGACGGTGGAGAGGTCGGGGAGCTGCCTGGGGATGTGCTGGAGCTCAGGTCGGGGTCAGTTGGGGCTAGTGGAGGCCGGAAGGTGGAGCCCCACGGTGGACTGGTCACGGCGGCGGCAAGGAAGCTCGGGGAGCTCGTCGGGGAGTCAATGTAGGGCCTCAAGAACCCAATTTGCGGGTCAGGGAGCGTCGTAGGGGTGGCGTGGTGCAAGCTAGAGTACAGTGGTGGCGTGAAGTGGCTTGAGATGGGCTGCCCACGGCGGTGCCGAGCGCGGCCGGAGCTGGGAGAGAAGAACAGCGCGGAATGTGGGTGTAGGTTCAGGAAACGCCACGGCAAAATGGGGAATTGGAATGTAGAGGTTCTGGTAGTGCTTGTGCGCGTGAAAGGGAAAGGCTTCACGGCCTGGGCAGGCGTCCTCCACGGCGGCGATGTGGTGGCGGCCGATGGGCGTCGGGTTCCCGTGGCGGGTGCACGGGGCGACACCGAGGAAGGGCTAGTGCGGTGGAGGGTCCTCAGGCGACGCGTGGGCACGCACAGGAGCAGGAGGTGGTGCTCGGGAAGCCGTGCCGGCGGTGGGCGGCGGCGACAGACGCAGAGCAGAGGAGGAAGCGGCGTGGTCAGAGGTAGACGAAGCAGAGAGATGTCAGGAGGACTTGTTCGAATTTTCAAAGAGTTCAGGGACCCCACTGTAATCTAAAATTTTCCTACTGCTACAAAGGTCAAATGGAAAAGTGCTCAACATGAAAGTTGTAGAGTTTTTCAAACTCTACATCTTTTCTTTAAGGCTTGGGTTTGAATTCTTAAAGGGTACAGTTTTATTTTGAGAATTTGGACACAATTCAAATTTTAACCTTTATGTGTTAATTAAAAACAAAATACCCTAATGTTTGGGGTCCTTTTTGTAATTCTTTCTGCAGTAATCATGACTAGCTCTTTTTACACTTTAGTCCTTAGGTAAAACTAAGTTTTACTTTTATCTTTTTACCAATTCACATGTAAGTCCTTATATGTTTATATTAATTACATAAAGGTCCTTAATTTCATAGGGAGTCTATTCCCCTTAGTGTTTATTTAACTTTTGATCTTTTATTAGTTATAGCCATCTGAAAGTTGACACTTATGCACATTTTTCACACACTTGCATAATAGGAATTTATAAAATTCATAATTTACAAATATACCCTTACTGCTTTGTATAGTTGTATACACTATATCCTGCTTACATATATTATACCCAAACTTAACATTTAATTATCTACTACCTGGATATCACA